>NC_057808.1:83609713-83613923 GCF_018294505.1 Triticum aestivum
TCCCTGGCACGCCCCTAGTTGTCGGCCTCCTCCCCTCCTCCTTTATATACAGCGGCAGGGGGGTACCCCAAAGCACATCAATTGTTCTCTTGGCCGTGTGCGGTCCCCCCTCCACAGTTTACTCCTCCGGTCATAGCGTCGTAGTGCTTAGGCGAAGCCCTGCGCGGATCACATCACAATCACCGTCACCATTCCATCGTGCTGACGGAACTCTCCCTCGACCCTCTGCTAGATCAAGAGTTCGAGGGACGTCATCGACCTGAACATGTGTTGAACTCGGAGGTGCCGTACGTTCGGTACTTGGATTGGTTGGATCGTGAAGACGTTCGACTACATCAACCACGTTAACCTAATGCTTCCACTTTCAGTCTACAAGGGTACGTGGACACACTCTCCCCCTCTCGTTGCTATGCATCTCCTAGATAGATCTTGCGTGAGCGTAGGAGTTTTTTTGAAATTGCATGATACGTTCCCCAACAGTGGCATCCGAGCCAGGTCTATGCGTAGATGATATGCATGAGTAGAACACAAAGAGTTGTGGGCGATAATAGTCATACTGCTTACCACTAACGTCTTACTTTGATTCAGCGGTATTGTTGGATGAAGCGGCCCGGACCAACATTACATGACCACGTTCATGAGATCGGTTCTACCGACGTGCTTTGCACACAGGTGGCTGGCGGGTGTCTGTTTCTCCAACTTTTGTTGAATCGAGTTTGACTATGGGCGGTCCTTGTTGAAGGTTAAAACAACACACTTGACGAAAAATCGTTGTGGTTTTGATGCGTAGGTAAGAACAGGTCTTGCTAGAAGCCCGTAGTAGCCACGTAAAACTTGCAACAACAAAGTAGAGCACATCTAACTTGGTCTTGCAGGGCATGTTGTGATATGATATGGTCAAGGCATGATGTGATACACATTATTGTATGAGATGATCATGTTTTGTAAAAGTTATCGGCAACGGACAGGAGCCTTATGGTTGTCACTTTATTGTATGAAATACAATCGCCATGTAATTGGTTTACTTTATCACTATGCGGTAGCGATAGTCGTAGAAGCAATAGTTGGCATGACGACAACGACGCTACGATGGAGATCAAGGTGTCAAGCCGGTGACGATGGAGATCATGACGGTGCTTTGGAGATGGAGATCAAAGGCACAAGACTATGATGGCCATATCATGTCACATATTTGATTGCATGTGATGATTATCTTTTATGCATCTTATTTTGCTTAGTATGGCGGTAGCATTATAAGATGATCCCTCACTAAATTTCAAGGTATAAGTGTTCTCCCTGAGTATGCACCGTTGCTACAGTTCATCGTGCCGAGACACCACGTGATGATCGGTTGTGATAAGCTCTACATTCACATACAACGGGAGCAAGCCAGTTTTGCACGTGTAGAATACTCGGAATAAACTTGACGAGCCTAGCATATGTAGATATGGCCTCGGAACACTAAGACCGAAAGGCCGAACGAGAATCATATAGTAGATATGATCAAAATAGAGATGTTCACCATTGAAAACTACTCCATCTCACGTGATGATCGGACATGGTTTAGGGTATATGGATCAGGTGATCATTTAGATGACTAGAGGGATGTCTATCTAAGTGGGAGTTCTGAAGTAATATGATTAATTGAACTTTAATTTATCATGAACATAGTCCTTATAGTATTTGCATATCTATGTTGTAGATCAATAGCTTGCGATGTAGCTCCCCGTTTACTTTTGATATGTTCCTAGAGAAAAATAAGTTGAAAGATGATAGTAGCAATGATGCGGACTGGGTTTGTGATCTGAGAATTATCCTCATTGCTGCACAGAAGAATTATTTTCTTGATGCACCGCTAGGTGACAGAACTATTGCAGGAGCAGATGCAGACGTTATGAACGTTTGACAAGCTCGGTATGATGACTACTTGATAGTTTAGTGCACCATGCTTTACGGCTTAGAACCGGGACTTCTAAAATGTTTTGAATGCTATGGAGCATATGAGATGTTCCAAGAGCTAAAAATGATATTTCAGACTCATGCCCGTGTTAAGAGGTATGAGACCTCTGACAAGTACTTTGCCTACAAGACGGAGGAGAATAGCTTAGCTAGTGAGCATGTGCTCAGAACGTCTGGGTACTACAGTCGCTTGAATCAAGTGGGAGTTAATCTTCTAGATAAGATAGTGATTGACAGAGTTCTCTAGTCACTATCACCAAGTTACTAGAACTTCGTGATGAACTATAATATGCAAGGGATGATGAAACCTATTCCCAAGCTCTTCATGATGCTAAAATCGGAGAAGGTAGAAATCAAGAAAGAGCATCAAGTGTTGATGGTTAACAAGACCACTATTTTCAAGAAAAAGGGCAAAGGGAAAGAAAGGGAACTTAAAAAATGCCAAGAAAGTTGTCACTCCCGTGAAGAAGCCCAAAGCTAGACCCAAGCCTGAAACTGAGTGCTTCTACTACAAAGGAAATGATCACTGGAAGCGGAACTTCCCCAAATATTTGGCGGATAAGAAGGATGGCAAACTGAAAGGTATATTTGATATACATGTTATTGATGTGTACCTTGCTAATGCTCGTAGTAGCGTCTGGGTATTTGATACTGGTTCTGTTGCTCATATTTGCAACTCGAAACAGGGGCTACGGATTAAACGAAGATTGGCTAAGGACGAGGTGACGATGCACGTGGGACATGGTTCCAAAGTCGATGTGATCGCCGTCGACACGCTACCTCTACATCTACCGTCGGGACTAGTTTTAGACCTGAATAATTGTTATTGTCGGATGTGGGGTTCCGGCAAACCCTTAAGGTTCGAACTCTGGGGTGCGCGCGAAGTCTTTCACTCCTACTGATCCTCGCCCTAGCTCACTAAGATCTCGCGGACGAACTCGACGAACTCGCAACACAGAAAGACACGAGATTTATACTGGTTCGGTCCACCGTTGTGGTGTAATACCCTACTCCAGTGTGGTGGTGGTGGATTGCCTCTTGGGCTGATGATGAACAGTACAAGGGGAAGAACAGCCTCCTGAGGTTGAGGTGTTCTTGTGGCTTGACGAACTTGCGTGGGTGAGATGCCTCTGTGGATCAGAACTCTCCCCTACTATGGTGGCTAGCTGTAACGCCCACGATGCGGCTATATCTCCCACGTGTCGGGGCACGACTTAGAGGCATAACCGCATAGTGGTTTTGTCGCAAGAAGGGTCATCTTCACACAATCCCATGTAATGAACAAGAATGGGATAAAGAGTTGGCTTACAATCGCCACTTCACACAATACATAAATATCATCATACATCATCCAAAATACAAACATATAGACCGAGTACGGTCAAAATCCAGATGAAAATAAGACAACCCCAAATGCTAGATCCCCGATCGTCCCAACTGGGCTCCACTACTGATCAACAGGAAAAGACACATAGTAACGACCACGTTCCTCGTCGAACTCCCACTTGAGATTGACGCCATCGTCTGCACTGGCATCGTCGGCACCTGCAACTGGTTTTGGAAGTATCTGTGAGTTACGGGGACTCAGCAATCTCACACCCGCGAGATCAAGACTATTTAAGCTTATAGGGCAAAGAGGTGCAAAGAGGTGGAGCTGCAGCGGCAAAAGCATATATGGTGGCTAACTTGCGCAAATGAGAGCGAGAAGAGAAGCAATGGAACGGGCGTCATCTAGCAATGACCAAGAAGAGGTCCTGAACACCTACTTACGTCATACATAACACAGACCGTGTTCACTTCCCGGACTCCGCCGAGAAGAGACCATCACGGCTACACACGCACTTGGTGTATTTTAATTGGGTCAAGTGACAAGTTATCTACAACCGGACATTAACAAATTCCCATCTGCCTCATAACCGCGGGCACGGCTTTCGAAAGATATTACCCTGCAGGGGTGTCCCAACTTAGCCCATCATAAGCTCTCACGGACAACGAAGGATAAACCTTCTCCCGGAAAAACCCGATCAGTCTCGGAATCCCGGTTTACAAGACATCTCGACAATGGTAAAACAAGACCAGCAAAGCCACCCGAATGTGCCGACAAATCCCGATAGGAGCTGCACATATCTCGTTCTCAGGGCACACCGGATGAGACATCCTACGAGTAAAACCAGACCTCGAGTTTCCAGAAGGTGGCCCCGCAGTCTGCTCAGTTTGGACCAACACTCGAAGGAGCACTGGCCCGGGGGGG
>NC_057808.1:83615681-83625249 GCF_018294505.1 Triticum aestivum
TAGGGTTTAGTCTGCAAATGTATTTCGGGATGCCCACTCATTTATAGGTAGAGGGAGCTAGGAGACTCCAAATGAGGTGCGGTTTTCGCCCACACGATCGTGATCGAACGACCTAGAGCATGGAAGAGAGTTTGGTGGGCTTTGGGCTGGTTTTGGAGGGGGTTTTTGCTGGATACTCAAATGGACATAGCGGAGGCCCGGTTAACCGTTGGAGTACCAAACGACCTCCGAATGGAACGAAACTTGACCGGTAGACTCCGGGTGGTATATTAAGACCACTTGACAAGCCCCGGTCCATTCCGAGAAAGTTTGATACACGCACACGAAAGAAAAACTAGAGGGGTGCACCGGAGGAGATAGGAGCGCCGGATTGGAAAACGGACAACGGGGAAAATGCTCGGATGCACAAGACGAACACGTATGCGAATGCAATGCACATGATGACATGATATGAAAATGCATGACGTGACAAAATACAAAACGAAAGACAAAAACCCGACAACGGAGGGAAAAACAAAACACATAGCCGGAAATGGCAAGATTCGGAGTTACAAATATGGCAAGTTACATGCGGGGTGTTACAACACTCCACCACTACGAGAGGATCTCGTCCCGAGATCTAGGACTGAAAAAACTCCGGATATTCGGACCGGAGGTGGTCCTCGCGTTCCCAGGTGGCTTCCCAGTCGGAATGGTGCGACCACTTCACTTTCAGGAATTTGATAGACTTGTTGCGAGTCTTGCGCTCAGTCTCTTCAAGAATAGCAACGGGGTGCTCATGATAAGACAAATCTTCTTGAAGGTCAATCTCTTCGAAGTTGATAGTGCGCTCAGGCGCCTTGAAGCACTTGCGGAGCTGTGACACGTGGAACACATCGTGCACGTTCGCAAAGTTGGA
This sequence comes from Triticum aestivum, assembly GCF_018294505.1. Classification (NCBI taxonomy): domain Eukaryota; kingdom Viridiplantae; phylum Streptophyta; class Magnoliopsida; order Poales; family Poaceae; genus Triticum; species Triticum aestivum. Next base: position 83,616,580 of record NC_057808.1, read on the forward strand.
AGGAAGTTCAAGTTGATAGGCTAGGTCGCCTCTTTTGCCAATGATCTTGAAAGGACCCACGTATCTAGGGGCAAGCTTCCCTTTGATACCGAAACGACGAGTGCCTTTCATTGGAGAGACGCGGAGGTAGACATGGTCTCCGATCTCGAAAGCCAAATCACGATGCTTACTATCATAGTAACTCTTCTGGCGCGATTGCGCGGCTTTGAGATTATCACGGATGACTTTACACATTTCTTCAGCTTCAGTGATTAAGTCATTGCCAAGAAGTTGGCGTTCACCAGTCTCTGACCAATTGAGAGGAGTACGGCACTTTCTGCCATAGAGAATCTCGAATGGGGCTTTGCCCGAACTCGCTTGGAAGCTGTTGTTGTAGGAGAATTCAGCATATGGGAGACAATCTTCCCATTTCATGCCAAAAGAAATGACACAAGCCCTGAGCATATCTTCAAGAATTTGATTGACTCGCTCGACTTGGCCACTAGTTTGAGGGTGAAAAGCTGTGCTGAAGCGAATGTTAGTGCCCATGGCCTTCTGAAAGGAGTCCCAGAACTTAGAGGTGAAGATGCTTCCACGATCTGAAGAAATCAATTGTGGAATGCCGTGCAAGGAGACAATTCTGGAGGTGTAGAGCTCTGCCAGCTGAGCTGCTGTGATGGATTCTTTGATAGGAAGGAAATGAGCCACTTTAGAGAGCTTGTCAATGACAACGAAGATAGCGTCATTTCCGCGCTTGGACTTTGGAAATCCAGTCACGAAGTCCATTTCGATATGATCAAACTTCCATTCTGGGATAGCGAGAGGTTGGAGGAGACCAGCTGGTCGTTGGTGTTCTGCTTTCACTCTTCGGCAGACATCACATTCATTCACGAATTGAGCAATTTCTCGCTTCATTCGAGTCCACCAATACGACTGCTTGAGGTCATGATACATCTTCGTACTTCCAGGATGAATGGAAAGGAGAGAATTGTGCGCCTCGTTCATTATGACTTTCCTTAGATCACCTTTCGGAACCACAATCCGGTCCTCGAAGAACAAAGTGTCTCTGTCATCAATGCGATAGCACTTGTATTTGGAAAGACCCTTGTCGATACCACGTTTCACCTTCTTCACCATGGCATCAAGGAGTTGTGCCTCACGAATTTGATCTTCTAAAGTAGGAGATACTATGAGGTTGGCAAGAAAGCCTTGAGGAACAACTTGGAGATTCAGCTTGCGGAAAGCTTCACAAAGATCCGGTTGGAACGGCTTGAGAATTAAGCTGTTGCAATACGCTTTCCTGCTTAAAGCATCTGCAATGACATTTGCCTTGCCTGGAGTATATTCAATACTCGGATTGTACTCTTGAATCATTTCGACCCATCGAGTCTGCCTGAGATTGAGGTTGGGCTGAGTGAAGATATACTTGAGGCTCTTGTGATCAGTGAAAATGTCCACTTGTCTTCCCAACAAGAGATGTCTCCATGTAACCAATGCATGGACAACTGCCGCCAACTCAAGATCGTGAGTGGGGTAGTTCTTCTCGTTGGGCTTCAACTGCCGAGAGGTATAAGCTACAACTTTCTTCTCTTGCATTAACACAGCACCGAGACCTTGGAGAGAAGCATCACAGAAAACTTCATACGGCTTGGATTCATCAGGAGGAGTCAAGACAGGAGCTGTGAGTAGTTTCTGTTTGAGAGTGTTGAAAGCAACTTCACACTCAGGAGACCAGACATATTTCACATGCTTCTGCAGGAGGTTGGAAAGAGGCTTTGCAATCTTGGAAAAATTCTCAACGAATCTTCGGCAATAGCTTGCAAGACCCAGGAAACTGCGGAGCTGCTTGACATTTTGAGGAGGTTCCCAATCCAGAACTGCGGACACCTTCTCGGGGTTAACAGCGATGCCTTTAGCAGAGATGATGTGACCAAGGAAAAGAACTTCATCGAGCCAAAACTCACATTTGGAGAACTTCGCATAGAATTGATACTCTCTGAGCTTGTCGAGCACCAATCGCAAATGTTTGGCATGATCCTGCTTATTCTTGGAGAAGACCAAGATATCATCGAGATACACCAGAACGAATTCATTGGTGTAGGGGTTGAAGATGAAATTCATCATCCGAGAGAACACCGGTGGAGCATTGACAAGGCCGAAAGACACGACAGTATATTCATAAGAACCAAAGCTTGTTCTGAATGCTGTCTTGGGAATATCTTCTTCACGAATGCGAATCTGATGATAACCCATACGAAGGTCAAGCTTCGAGAATACTTTAGCACCTTTGAGTTGTTCAAATAGCTCATTGATGTTGGGAAGTGGATACTTGTTCTTGATTGTCCTCTTGTTCAATGGACGGTAGTCGACACAAAGTCGGTCCGTGCCATCCTTCTTCTTGACAAAAAGAACACCACAACCCCATGGAGAAGAACTCGGTCTGATCAAACCCAGACGTTCTTGTTCATCGAGCTGCTTCTTCAATTCCTTCAGCTCGTTTGGTCCAAGCTTGTATGGACGCTTGCAAACGGGTACAGTACCAGGCTCTAGTTCGATAACGAACTCAACTGGCCGGTGCGGAGGCATACCCGGAAGCTCTTCTGGAAAGACATCTTGATACTCGCAAACGACTGGAATTTGAGAGATGGCATCCAATTCTCCCTTCTCATTGAGAGAGAAAAACCAAATGGTTTCGTTACGAGCGGCAAAATAATCACATCCTCAGACGAGTGTGTCAATTGAATTTCCCTGGCAGCACAATCAAGTTGAGCTTTGTGCTTAGAAAGCCAGTCCATCCCGAGAATAAGATCAATATCCGAGTCACCAAGGACAATTGGAGAAGACTGAAATTTATAGTCGCCCATCTTGATGGAAACATCGGGAGCAACCAAACTAGACGACAAAAGCTTACCCGGAGAAACAACTTGCATAACTTTGGATAAAATCTCTGTGTCAACACTGTGCTTCGATGCAAATGGGTATGACAAGAAAGAATGCGATGCACCAGTATCAAAAAGAACTTTTGCAGGAATATCATTAACTGAGAGATTACCCATTATCACATCAGTAGATTCCTCCGCTTGAGCTGCATTCATCATGTTCACCTTAGCAGACTTTGGATTATGCTTGACCACTGCATTGCTGGAAGATCTGACAGGAGGAGGAGGAGGAAGACGCCTCTGGTTGAAGCACTTGTTAGCATAGTGACCTTTCTGCTGACATTTGTTGCAAGTCACCTCTGAGAGTGGACGGTGATAAGGAGCATTGGACTTGGGAGCTTGATTCTGAGACTTGTTCTGATAGCCAGAGTTGGAAGAGTTTGAAGAACCATGGCCACCTTTGTTCTTCTGCTGGTAAGGCTGACGAAACGGAGGAGGAGGAGGCAACCAGAACTTCTGTTGCTTAGCTGACACAAGTGAGGAAGAAGAAGACTGAACTGCGTCCCTGACTCTCTTCTTAGAAGCCTCACACTTGAGCTGAGCAGCCTCTTGCTTCAGTGCCATATTGTAGAATTGATCAAACTGAGTAGGCTCAACAAGAACGAGAGCTAGCTGCAGATCTTCTTTAAGGCCACCTCGGAAGTGATAGATCATGCTCTTCTCATCAGGAACGTCTTGTTTAGCGAAGCGAGCAAGTTTCTGAAACTGAATGTTATATTGATACACAGACATGTTTCCTTGCTTGAGATTGCGGAACTCCTCACGCTTGCTCTCAACAACACTTTGTGGAATGTGGTGCGCTTTGAAGTCCCGACAGAAGTCAGTCCAAGTGATCACACGACCTCCTCTGGAATCTTTGTATTGCTGAAACCAATCAGCAGCTTGGTCCTTGAGCTGGAAAGAAGCGAACTTGACAAAGTCCTCAGGTCTGACATTGCTACATTCAAAATGCTTGTTGATGTCCACGAGCCAATCATAGGCATCCGTGGCCTCGGCACAGTAGCTGAAAGACTTAGGCTGATTTGCGAGAAACTGGTTAAGAGTGGCAAAGTGAAACTGATTGTTGCCTTGACCTTGATTGCCTTGCCCTTGAGTACGTTCTTGCAAGAGTTGCAGAATCATTTGAGCATTGGCGTTGGTGGCTGCCATGATTGATTGCCATGCCTCCGGAGGTGGAGGTGGTGGCGGAGGGTTCGCTTGACTCCCTTCATTTCGACCCGGATTCTGACGCGTTGGCGGAGCCATCCTGAAGAGGGTGACATCCGTTAGCATCTCGATAGACAAAAGATAAGTAGAATCAAACGGATAGAAATTGCAACATATAGTCTTCACAATAAACATTTGAACGAAGATGAACGAATGACTTCCGTAGTAAATCATCACACTTCCATAAGTTGAGAAGCCACTTGAAAAGATATGGAATGAACATATGAATTCGAAGAAACTCGAATACCACAATACAAAATAAAACAAAGTATTGGCTTGCAGAATAAGCCTGAACAAACATATGATAGAAATTTCGTCCGAAGTTTTCGTGGTGGGGCCCACACGGGCTCAATCGTACAGCACCATCATGTACAAGGCTGTGCACATGACATACGAAGCGTCCCCGAGTCGGCAAAGCCATGGACTCTTTAAGACACAACGAGACCACTGTAAAATCAACCGTATACAGGCGGACCACTAGACGTCGAACCCCAATCTCATATCATGCGTCTGTCGGAAAGAAATCCTAAGGCTACTAGAATTCGCACTTATAAACTCCCGAAACTTTCTGGTTATGCAATCTGGTGTAGGGGATACAGGGGACACAATTATATATCACCCAAACTAACAATCCCTAGATCCAGCTGTATCCATCCGTCAACACATAACCAAGAAACCTTCGGAAATCGTTTACCTCAACCTTCGAAAAAACATCCGTTATACAAGTTATGGCAATACTCCCGAACTCCCGCCCCAGTACTGGGTGGCGTCGAGGTGGTCTCACCAACAACTGCATAAAAGAGATTTCGATGTCGGCGAAACTCAGGTATTCCAGAACTGCAACGATAAAATTGTGACGACAACACCTCGGAGCTCAACTCCCCGGGACACTGCCACAACCCCTAAATGACAGGAGGCACCAAGAACAATGTTCTCGTCACAAATCAATCGGAACGATTCCAAGATACCCGCGTGATCCTAAAAAAAATTTCAGTGAAATTTGAGGAGAGAATAGTCAAAACTTCTACGTCAGGAGACCTCACCAGAGCGACGAAGGGACTGAGGAGTAAAAAGAATCCTACTCTCCGATATATATAATCCTAAGACTCAAAACATTTTTGTTCTAGACTCAACAACGCCAGCGATTCGATCAAGCAGGGGGCTCCTAAGTCGGGGATGGCTCTGATTACCAACTTGTAACGCCCACGATGCGGCTATATCTCCCACGTGTCGGGGCACGACTTAGAGGCATAACCGCATAGTGGTTTTGTCGCAAGAAGGGTCATCTTCACACAATCCCATGTAATGAACAAGAATGGGATAAAGAGTTGGCTTACAATCGCCACTTCACACAATACATATATATCATCATACATCATCCAAAATACAAACATATAGACCGAGTACGGTCAAAATCCAGATGAAAATAAAACAACCCCAAATGCTAGATCCCCGATCGTCCCAACTGGGCTCCACTACTGATCAACAGGAAAAGACACATAGTAACGACCACGTTCCTCGTCGAACTCCCACTTGAGATTGACGCCATCGTCTGCACTGGCATCGTCGGCACCTGCAACTGGTTTTGGAAGTATCTGTGAGTTACGGGGACTCAGCAATCTCACACCCGCGAGATCAAGACTATTTAAGCTTATAGGGCAAAGAGGTGCAAAGAGGTGGAGCTGCAGCGGCAAAAGCATATATGGTGGCTAACTTGCGCAAATGAGAGCGAGAAGAGAAGCAATGGAACGGGCGTCATCTAGCAATGACCAAGAAGAGGTCCTGAACACCTACTTACGTCATACATAACACAGACCGTGTTCACTTCCCGGACTCCGCCGAGAAGAGACCATCACGGCTACACACGCACTTGGTGTATTTTAATTGGGTCAAGTGACAAGTTATCTACAACCGGACATTAACAAATTCCCATCTGCCTCATAACCGCGGGCACGGCTTTCGAAAGATATTACCCTGCAGGGGTGTCCCAACTTAGCCCATCATAAGCTCTCACGGACAACGAAGGATAAACCTTCTCCCGGAAAAACCCGATCAGTCTCGGAATCCCGGTTTACAAGACATCTCGACAATGGTAAAACAAGACCAGCAAAGCCACCCGAATGTGCCGACAAATCCCGATAGGAGCTGCACATATCTCGTTCTCAGGGCACACCGGATGAGACATCCTACGAGTAAAACCAGACCTCGAGTTTCCAGAAGGTGGCCCCGCAGTCTGCTCAGTTTGGACCAACACTCGAAGGAGCACTGGCCCGGGGGGGGTTAAAATAAGATGACCCTCGGGCTCGCGAAAACCCGGGGGAAAAGGCTTAGGTAGCAACTGGTAAAACCAAGGTTGGGCCATGCTGGAGGAGTTTTATTCAAGGCGAACTGTCAAGGGGGTCCCATAAATCACCCGACCGTGTAAGGAACGCAAACTCAAGGAACATAATCCCGGTATAACAGTAACTAGGGCGGCAAGAGTGGAACAAAACACCAGGCATAAGGCCGAGCCTTCCACCCTTTACCAAAATATATAGATGCATTAATTAAATAAGAGATATTGTGATATCCCAACATATCCATGTTCCGACATGGAACAAACTTCAACTTCACCTGCAACTAGCAACGCTATAAGAGGGGCTGAGCAAAAGCGGTAACATAGCCAAACAACGGTTTGCTAGGGAAGGATGGTTAGGGGCTGACATGGCTGAAATAGGAGACATGATATAGCAAGAGATAGGTAGCGAGCATGGCAATAGAGCGAAACAACTAGCATAGCAAAGATAGAAGTGATTTCGAGGGGTGGTCATCTTGCCTGCAAGATTCTCAGAGTTGTCGAAAGCTTGATCCTCGTAAGTGTACTCGACAGGTTCCTCGTTCACGAACTCGTCTCCCGGCTCTACCCAAGACAAGAATACAAACAAATGGAACCACAATCAACAACGAGAAATGCACAAGCAACATGATGCAAGACATGTATGATATGCAAGATATGATATGCGATGCGTATGCGTGCTCCGGAAGGAAAATGATGAGCATGGCAGTAACTTGACAAACCAAGCATGCCACTGGAAAGATGAGATGATTTCGGTCGAAATCGATATAAGGATCACCGGAATCGGATGCACGGTTTGCAAATGGCAAGCAAAACAAGAATGACAATAATCTGCGTTAAACAGCAAGATAGCACTTAAAATGCAACAAGCAACAATGCTACAGCACCCCAACATAGCAACAAAGCACATTGCAGTAATCTACAGGAGATGCTTGACAAAAGATGAACACTGAGCTACTGCTAGTTCACAACATATCAAGCTCAAACAAGCATGGCAATAGTGCAAAAGATTACAGGTTCACAGACTTAGTGAAAAACTGGACATGGCAGAAATCAGCATCAGGTAGCAATGTTCAGAGCACGAAATCAACATGCTACAGGAACTTAACATAGCAAAACAAGGCATGGTAGTGTTCTACTAAATGCACATGACAAAAGTCCATTACTGACCATAAGCCAAAAAGGACCAGAAGAAATGATGGCAAGCATGTAAACATAGCAAGTTTCGTTATCAGGTTTCAGACAGCAGAAAACAGAGCATGGCAAAATATTAATATGTAGGCCTCTTTGTGAGCTTGATGCACTCACTACAGAGCAACGCATGAAAAACCAAGCATACCTACAGCAAGATGGCATGTTTAAGAAGCTATCCATGGCAAGTACAATTACATAGCATGTGTGGATCAACTACAATAAGCTTGGCAAAAATGCATGTCATGTTAAGAATCTGCCAGAAATATTTTATAGCAAAAGTAGAGCAAGATTGAGTCATGCTATGGTACTCTAAAATTGCAAACAATTGCAGGAATGGATCAATTACAACTATAGTTACAAAACATCCTTACTGAACATCTCCAAAATATGCATGGATCTCTCTGTAGCATCAAGTTTACATGGAAACAAAATTACAGCAGACAAAGACTTAGAGAAATCACCAAGTCCCTGAAATCAGAATTATTACGGGGCCTACTTTGCATGCTTGTGCTAGTCACCACAAAGATCACAAAAATACATGGACTACACCACTGGAAATATGGCATGGCATACTTCAAAACACATGTAGAGCTCATGCTCATAAGATGCACAGAATAAATGATACAAAAATGACAAATCTCCAAGTTCTGATAAGAACCAGAGATTAACAGCAACTAGCCCTCTTCCAACGAGGATTTGGGCATCAAGATGACCTCTAATGAACATGGTTCAATTGAACAAAATGAAGAGCATCATGAGACGAACAATTTGACATATTATACGCGCGAATCGGAGCTACATACGCAAAGTTATCGCATCTCGAACATAGGCACATGCTGAAGGAATCTCCAGACTTAGAGAAAAAAAGGAAGGGGAAGAAGTCAACGCACGATTGGATCTGGATCGGGGCTGGCTCCTCGAGCCCGAGCTCGTCGCCGGCGGGAGGAGGGAAGGAGGCGGGCGGCGGCCGGTCGCCGGAGGAGCGGCGGGGCCGGGGGCGGCGGTCGCCGGCGGGGG
>NC_057808.1:83625747-83627363 GCF_018294505.1 Triticum aestivum
GGGAGCTAGGAGACTCCAAATGAGGTGCGGTTTTCGCCCACACGATCGTGATCGAACGACCTAGAGCATGGAAGAGAGTTTGGTGGGCTTTGGGCTGGTTTTGGAGGGGGTTTTTGCTGGATACTCAAATGGACATAGCGGAGGCCCGGTTAACCGTTGGAGTACCAAACGACCTCCGAATGGAACGAAACTTGACCGGTAGACTCCGGGTGGTATATTAAGACCACTTGACAAGCCCCGGTCCATTCCGAGAAAGTTTGATACACGCACACGAAAGAAAAACTAGAGGGGTGCACCGGAGGAGATAGGAGCGCCGGATTGGAAAACGGACAACGGGGAAAATGCTCGGATGCACAAGACGAACACGTATGCGAATGCAATGCACATGATGACATGATATGAAAATGCATGACGTGACAAAATACAAAACGAAAGACAAAAACCCGACAACGGAGGGAAAAACAAAACACATAGCCGGAAATGGCAAGAGTCGGAGTTACAAATATGGCAAGTTACATGCGGGGTGTTACACTAGCTCTACTTAGATAGACCCTGGTCCTCTCCCCAAATATTGGGTGGGAAGGGAGCCAACAACGGCGGGAAAATTTCGAAGGGGGACAGCTAGTACAAGCTATCCTAACAAAAGTGGTCTTCGCCTGCGAAAGGCTCTGGTGGTGACGCCGTCTTGCGCTCCACGATGACCTCCGTCCTGCCGTCCTTCTGGTCTTGGTCTTGTTGCACCGATATGGCAACCTTTGCCTGATGCCTGGGTACTCCTTGCCTGCGCTCGCTTCCTTAGCACCAAAGAGGAAACAAGGACGTTGCGCGTGCTGGCGCCCGCCTGGCGCCCACCTGGTGCCGATCGTCATGGCTCACGTCACGAGAGCCTCGTGAGGTTTGCCCCGCCTTGATATCTCTGCTCCTCGTGAGCCCGCCTAGAGGGGCTGCTCCTGAGGAGGTCCTGCGTCGTTCGCCTCGCGAGGCTTGGCCCCTCGCGAGGGTCTTTGATGCCTTGTTCATGAAGATGGGCCATACGGCCAGCTGACTTGGCCACGCCGTGGGCCGTAGGCAGGCAAGTCTGGGGATCCCCGTTCCTAGATCGCCGACAGTAGCCCCCGGGCCCAAGGTGCGCTCGGGCTTGGCTTCGCGGCGAAGCCATGGGTTAAGTACGGAGCGCCGCGGGCCCCCAAAGCCTGCGGCCTCGGTTGACGCGTGATGGTTGATGGGACATGGGCGTCTCCGCTTCCCCACGCTGCCTCAGCGACTGCTCGACTTGACAAGTCCCTGCGACATGCAAGGATAACCATCATTACCTGCGATCGTGGGAGGCACCGGTTGGCCTTCTTTTGCTATAAATGGGGAGGGGGCGAAACCCCCGTCGCCCATCTCTTCCTTGTTTGTTTGCTTCTTCCTCCTTGCTCCACCGTCAGTAGCAATGGCACCGTCAAAGAGGTTCTCTGCTATGGAGAAGGGCAAGGCCCCTCGGGAGGGGCCCGGCTCCCTGGCGCCCAAGCGAGCACATGGCCATCCCCGCAAGCATGCCGCGACCCCCGGCTCCCGGGGTGGCGCCGCGATGCATGGCAGGAGTCGTTCGGGTCGCGAAAGTTCTTTTGACG
>NC_057808.1:83627625-83646478 GCF_018294505.1 Triticum aestivum
GCGTCTGAGGTGTTGCCGGAGTTTGTTGTCTGGTCGGAGAATCCGGCCGGCAACTGGCTCCAGCTCTCTCATTTCTTCGCCGACGAGCTGCCGGCCTCCGGTCTCGGCAGGCTTTGGTTGCAGGCGGACGGTTGCTGCAGCCGAGCTTCTTGGGTCGTGGTCGAGGTGTCCGCCGCGGGCAACATAGCTCTGGCCCGCGGTTGGCAGACGTTTGCCCGCGCGCGTGGCCTGGGCAGACGGTGCACCCTCCTCCTTATGGAGCGTTTATTCCCTCGTGTCCATCTTGACCTCTTTGCTCAGGAACTGCGAAAATTCGTTAGAAGGTGCGCCAAGAGATTCGCCGTTCACCCGAGCCTTGACCTGGCGCTTTGCATTGCGGTACCCATGGGGCACGGACTAGGAGGGATGTGCCAGCTTTCGGGTTCGCACGAGGGTGGCTCGCGAGAAGGCGGAGAGAAGAGAAATGCTTGCGAGGGCACCTGCCTAGCCCCCTCACGAGGTATGCGAGAGAGAGAACATGAGCGAACCGGAGCCGGAAGATGCAGTAAGAGGCGAAGGAACCGAATCAGCAAGGAACACCAAAGGCAAACTTCGATTTAAGAAAAAGCGAGCCAACCACGGAAAGCAAATGAGAAGCCGCGTCCGGCACCTAGCCTAGTCTTCGAGTCTTCTCACCAGCGCGGAGCTAAGTGCTGCCACTAGGCGTGGGCAGAAGCCCCAGGGCCTGAGGCCGGCGCTCCTGAGACTCCGGGCCGTGTACATCCCCAACTCATTATTATGTGAGAGTGTCACGGGCGGTGTGGTTCACAGGCACCGGGCCTTCTTCACAGGCTCTGGGCCTTGCTTCATGGGTAGAACTTCCGAAGGTGCTGGATGTTCCAGGCGTTCTGGATGGGCACCCCGTCTTGCATCTCCAGGGGCACTGCACCAGGCCTGGAGACATGGACGACCCTGAACGGGCCCTCCCACATGGGCAAAAGCTTGTGCAGCCGTTCCCTGGAGAGGACCCGCCTCAGGACGAGATCGCCCACCTCGAGCGTCCTGGAGCGGATGTTGCGGCAGTGGTATAGCCGCAGTGCTTGTTGGTACCTTGCCGCCCTCAATGCAGCTTCGCGACGGCGTTCCTCCCCCAGCACAACATCCATCCCCCGCGTGGCGTCCTGCTGCATTTCGTTGAACGCCAGGACCTGTGTGGAGCGATGCTTGACCTCGTGAGGAAGGACTGCTTCAGCTCCGTAGACGAGGAAGAATGGAGTCTCACCCGTTGGCTTGGTGGCGGTGGTGCGGATGGACCACAACACGGACTGGAGCTCGTCGTGCCAGCCCCTGCCGCAGGCCTCCAGCTTCTTCTTGAAGGTCCTGGTCTTGAGACCCCTCAGGACCTCCGCGTTGGCGCGTTCGGCCTGACCATTGCTCCTGGGGTGCGCCACCAAAGCGTAGCAGATCTGCGTTCCAAGGTTAGCACAGTAGGTTTTGAAGAGGTTACTAGTAAATTGCGAGCCGTTATCTGTGATGATGCGGTTGGGGACCCCGAAGCGGCTCACGAGGCCCTTGATGAACTTGACAGCAGAGCCGGCCGGGATGGTACGGACGGCTTCCACTTCCGCCCACTTGGTGAACTTGTCAATGGCGACGTAGAGATAGCGGTAGCCCCCTGGCGCCCGAGGGAACGGGCCTAAGATGTGCAGCCCCCAGACCGCGAACAGCCACGTGAGCGGCTGGAGGCCCTGAGCTGGCTGGTGAATTTGCTTGGCGTGGAATTGACAAGCTTCGCAGGACTTCACTAGCTCGGTTGCGTCGTTGAGTGCCGTAGGCCAGTAGAATCCACTGCGGAACACCTTGCCGACGAGGGTCCGTGACGACGAATGGTGCCCACAGTCCCCACCGTGTATGTCAACCAGCAAGTCCCTTCCTTGATCACTGGAGATGCAGCGCAGCGTGACATCGTTCGGTCGTTTCCTGTACAACTCGCCGTCTTGGATACAGTATGCCGTGGCGTGCCGGGCCACGCGCTCTACGTGCTCTTCCTTCTCCGGCAGTGTCCCTTGCATCAGGTACTCCTTGAATTCCTTGGTCCAGCATTCCTCCTGGGGCTCTAGCACCAAGAGCAGCCAAGCTCCTGAGGTCGGGCCACAGGCTGGGGCTCCCGTGGCTGGAGGCTGTGGGAGCTCCTCCCGAGGCTGAATCGTGCTTGAAAGTGGTGGTGTAGCTGATGGCTTGATGAGCCGCTCCTCAAAGACGCCGGACTCTTGCGCTTGCCGTTTGGATGCTCTCCTGGCGATGTCGTCGGCTTCCTTGTTGGTGCCCCGGGGCACGTGCTGCAGCTCCAGGCCCGAGAACTGCTTTCCCATCTTACGCACCTCCGCGAGGTATGCCTCCATATGCTCGTCCTTTGGCTCTTATACCTTGTTGGAGAAGTTGACGAGGAGTTGCGAGTCACCTCTGATGGTAAGGCGCTTCACCCCTAGAGCTGTCGTGGCCTTCAGGCCAGCTATGAGGCCTTCGTATTCTGTGATATTGTTGGAGAACTTCTCGCCGTGCTGAAAACAGAGTTGCACGGTGTAGTAGAGTTTGTCCTGAGTGGGCGAGATGAGCACTGCTCCAGCCCTCGCACCCTGGTGCGCGAAGGCGCCATCAAAATACATGACCCAGCCATCTGGAGCCTCGCTCCCTGGTGAGGTGGACTGGTCTTCGCCTTCCTCAGGTGTCGGGGCGTCCGTCCATTCCGCCACAAAATCAGCGAGCGCGGCCCCCTTGATGACCCTGGTAGTGCTGAACTCCAACTAGAATGCTTGCAGCTCAATGTTCCACTCAGCGACCCTTCCAGCTGAGTTGCGGCTCCTGAGCACCCTCTCCAATGGGTAGGCTGAGACGACCTTGATGGGGTGGCGTTGGAAGTAGTGTCGCAGCCTACGTGAGGCCACCAAGAGTGCGAGCAGGAGTTTCTGAGGCATGGGGTAGCGTGCCCTCGCGTCCCGCAGCACGGTGCTGACGAAGTACACCGGGTGTTCAACGAGGGCTGGCACACTGTCGAGGTCCGGGTCCTATGGAGATTGGGGCATCTCGCGAAGTGGAGGGGTTCCTGAGACCTGACCGTCTTCAGGAGTTTTCACGTCGTTGTCCTGCCGAGCTTCATCCTCTGCCGCTGAGGCCCTTGGTGCGCCTTCCTGACCCTGCACCGCTTCAGCTCCGACTTGGCACAGCACGCCCTTGGCTTGGCGCTCCTCCCGAATCGCCACCAGCGCCGCGCTGGCGGAGTACGGGGTGGCGGCAAGGTAGAGTACCAGGGGCTCGAGAGGCCGTGGTGCCACCATCACCGGAGGGCTGGTGAGGTATTTTTGAGGTCTTGGAAGGCCTGGTCGGCCTCCGGGGTCCACTCGAACGGGCCCTTCTTCTTCATGAGCTTGAAGAAGGGTAGGGCGCACTCTCCCAGCTTGGAGATGAAATGCCCCAATGCGGTCACCCGCCCTGCTAGCTTCTGCATCTCTTTGAGGGTCGGTGGTGGGCTCATGTCCTCGATGGCCTTGATCATCTCCAGGTTCACCTCGATCCCTCTGTGGGATACGAGGAATCCCAGCAGCTTGCCGGAGGGGATGCCGAACACGCACTTCTCCGGGTTAAGCCTTAAGTTCACCTAGCGCAGGCTCTCGAAGGTCTCCTCCAAGACTTGAATTAATGTTCTCGCCTGGCAAGACTTTACCACTATGTCGTCGACGTATGCCTCTGTGTTTCTTCCGAGCTGCCGCCCAGGGCGATGTGCGTCGGCCGCTGAAAAGTCGCGCCCGCGTTGCGCAGTTCAAAGTGCATGCAGGTGTAGCAGTACACCCCACATGGTGTCAGGAAGGCTGTCTTCTCCACATCTTCCACCACATGATACCCTGAGAACTCTTCCAGGAAGCACAGCAGGTCGCACTCGGTGGTGGAGTCGACGATCTGGTCGATGCGCGGGAGCGGGAACGGATCTTGGGGGCAGGCTTTACTAAGGTTGGTGAAGTTGACGCACATCCATTCCTTCCCGCCTTTCTTTGGCACTACGATGGGGTTTGCCAGCCATTCGGGGTATCGAACTTCACGAATGGCGCCCACTGCCTCCAGCTTGCGGGTCTCCTGGACGATGAAGGCCTGCTTCTCAGTGGACTGCCATCTCGCTCGCTGCTTCACAGGGCGTTTGTTGGGACATACCCTTGGATGATGCTGAATCACCTCCCTCGGGACCCCTACTAGCTGATTGGGCTCCCACGCGAATATCTCCTTGTTTGCGCGCAAGAACCTCACCAAGGCCTCCTGTTGGCCCGGGTCAAGGCCGGTGCCTATGGTAAAGGTGGCTCCCGAAGATCCGTCCTCCTCGACCAGCACCTGCTTGGTTTCCGCCTTGCCTTGGGTGAACAGTTGCTTCATCTTGGTAGGCGTGGCCTCCTTGTCCTCGGGGGTACTGGTGTCGGCGGGCTGTGCTGCCGCCGCGGTCTTGAAGGCGAGCCTGAGTGCCATCACAGCCTACTTAGTGTCCCCCTTGATGGTGAGGACGCCTTTGCTCCCAGGCATCTTCATGAGATTGTAGGTCGGGTGAGTTGCCGCCATGAACTGAGCGAGAGCTGGGTACCCAAGGATGGCGTTGTACGGGAGACCGATGCGGGCGATGTCGAAGTCTACCAGCTCGGTGCGGTAGTTGTCGCGTGTGCCGAAGGTGACGGGGAGGCGCATCTGCCCCAGAGAGTGGGCAGCTCCACCACCAACTCCTGAGAAGGGCTAGCTAAGGCTGAGCCGCTCGAGCGGCACGTGAAGAAGGCTGAAGGCTTCTACGGACAGCAAGTTGATGCCGGCGCCGCGTCGATGAGGGTCTTGGTAATAGCCCGGCGGAGCGCCCGGGCGCTTGGAGGTGGCCCCAATCTGACGGAGGAACGGTTTTACGTGGCGATCTAAAGGCGGTGCTTGAGAGCCGCCCAGTAGGGCCGCGACTGCGTGGTGCGCCGGCACCGCCTAGCAAGCAGCGAAGAGGTCGCGGAGCTCCCCCCAGGACGCCACCGTGGATCCAGGGAGGTCGAGCAGCTAGGCGCGTGGCTCGCTGGCGAGGGCCATGGGGAACCAGTTGGCCATGATCTTGTCGTCGCCTCCGGCCCCAAGGACAGCCTCCTCGTACGCTAACAGGAACGGTGGCGGGTCTGCTGCGCTGTCGTAACGCGGCGGCATCTCTGGCTTGAACTTGGTCGGCCACCGCACCCGCCGCAGGGCGGGGGCCAGGGCTCGGTACCCAGATGCCCCGCTGTTGATGCTGGCCGCAGAGGTGGATGGCGGGGCACCTGCCATGGGGGCGAAGTGCGGCGGCGCGGGGCGCAGGATGGTGGAGAGGAGCTACGGTGCACCCCTACCTGGTGCGCCAAATGTCGGATGTGGGGTTCTGGCAAACCCTTAAGGTTCGAACTATGGGTGCGTGCGAAGTCTTTCCCTCCTACCGATCCTCGCCCTAGCTCACTAAGATCTCGCGGACAAACTCGACGAACTCGCAACGCAGACGGACACAAGATTTATACTGGTTCGGGCCACCGTTGTGGTGTAATACCCTACTCCAGTGTGGTGGTGGTTAATTGCCTCTTGGGCTGATGATGAACAGTACAAGGGGATGAACAGCCTCTTGAGGTTGAGGTGTTCTTGTGGCTTGACGAACTTGCGTGGGTGAGATGCCTTTGTGGATCAGAACTCTCCCCTACTGTGGTGGCTAGGTCTACTTATATAGACCCTGGTCCTCTCCCCAAATATTGAGCGGGAAGGGAGCCAACAACGGCGGGCAAATTCGAAGGGGGACAGCTAGTACAAGCTATCCTGACAAAAGTGGTATTCGATGCGAAAGGCTCTGGTGGTGACGCCGTCTAGGGCTCCACGATGACCTCCATCCTGCCGTCCTTCTGCGCTTGGTCTTGTTCCACCGATATGGCAACTTTGGCCTGATGCCTCGGTACTCCTCGCCTGCGCTCGCTTCCTTAGCACCAAAGAGGAAACAAGGACGCTGCGCGCGCTGGCGCCCGCCTGGTGCTGATCGTCATGGCTCACGTCAGGAGAGCCTCGTGAGGTTTGCCCCGCCTTGATATCTCCGCTCCTTGTGAGCCCGCCTAGAGGGGCCGCTCCTGAGGAGGTCCTGCACCGTTCGCCTCGCGAGGCTTGGCCCCTCGCGAGGGTCTTGGATGCCTTGTTGATGAAGATGGGCCGTACGGCCCACTGACTTAGCGACGCTGTGGGCCGCAGGCAGGCATGTCTGGGGACCCCCGTTCCTAGAACGCCGACAGTTATTTGGTGCCAGCGTTGAGAATGAACATTATATCTGGATCTTGTTTGATGCGAGACGGTTATTCATTTAAATCAGAGAATAATGGTTGTTCTATTTATATGAGTAATATCTTTTATGGTCATGCACCCTTGATGAGTGGTCTATTTTTGTTGAATCTCAATTGTAGTGATACGCATATTCATAATATTGAAGCCAAAAGATGCAAAGTTAATAATGATAGTGCAACTTATTTGTGGCAATGTTGTTTAGGTCATATTGGTGTAAAGCACATGAAGAAACTCCATGCTGATGGGCTTTTGGAATCACTTGATTATGAATCACTTGATGCTCGCGAACCATGCCTCATGGGCAAGATGACTAAGACTCCATTCTCCGGAACAATGGAGCGAGCAACTGACTTATTGGAAATAATACATACTGATGTATGCGATCCAATGAGTCTTGAGGCTCGTGGACTTAACACAGCAGATGTCCTAGCAAAAGGACTTAGTGATGGATCCATTGCAACTATGTTAGCTTAAAGGGGTTAATCGGGACAAAGGACACAGAGAGTTTATACTGGTTCAGCCCCTCGCAGTGGAGGTCAAGGCATACTCTAGTTTGGGATTGTATTGCTTGGGTTTCGATTACTAGGGAGCGAATATGCTTGACCTAGTTCTCGATCTCTAGTTTCTTGAGTTAACCCTCCGCCGGGTCACGCCTTTATATACACAGGTTGATGTCCGGCGGCTTACAGAGTCCCGGCCGGCTCATAGACAAGGTGTCCGGCTCGGTGACTAACTATCCTTGCCTTACAATACAAGTTATACTTTATGGCGGTTCATCCTCTTGGGCCTCAAGTCGCCTCTCGGTCTTGGGCCGTCAATAGGCTCGTCATGATCCGCCATCTTCAATGTATAAACCGTCAGTGGTATGACCCAGCCCCTCCTGGCCGGGTCATACCCAATAGTTATATCCCCAACATAAGGCCCCAGGTTGATTTGAACTTGTGCGCATCAATCTTCAACACTTTGACTTAACAGAATCTTGGCATTCATCAATTTTATAAGCTTGCTATAACCCACCATGACGTCAGCTCACAGAACCACCTTAACCCGCCATGACGTCATTTCGCATTAACTTTGCACGAGGCCCAGAACATATTTAACCGATCCTTATCTTAATGATCATCCCGAAAATCGAGGCGTCCATATAGCCACATGATGATTTCGGCCTCCTCGGTTCCCGCGCATGCCCTGTATCCAGCCTGTTATAAATATGGACCGGGGTCTTTTCATTTTCTCCCCTTGCCTCCTCGTCTTCGTCTTCCTCTCACGACTCCTCTGCAGCCTCGAGCTCCGTCGTCGCCGTCCTCCGTCCGCTGCATCAACTGAGGCCGCTGCATCAACCTAACGGGTCCAGAGAACGCCGGCGCTCCTCCGCAGTCCATCTGCATCCGTAAGTATTCATCTCTTTACACCTCAGATCTGCATTAGGGTTTACTTTGTTCATCGGTGTTCTTCGCCGTTCTTCATTTTCTCCTTTAGCTCGAGTAGCTTTTGATCTAAACATGGCATGAAACTTGTGCGGTAGCAGTTTAGCATTCGTTTTTAACATCAAAATACCGTCTCTCCATAGAAGATCTCATCGGAGCACTCAAACTTTTCTGCTGCCGCCACCTTAGGTTTAGAATTTATTACCTTTTCTGAATGGCTGTAGATCCAAAACTATAGCTCCAGTCTTTGAAATCTGTTTGTCCATCACTTAGCAAAAATTTCACTGATAAATTTGAAGTACCATAACTACCACGGCGGCATATACCATTAGGCCCCGTTTAAGCCGCCATCATACGCTTCATAACCTGCATAACCCGGCAATATACTCCGGTTTAACCATGCTTGTTTATTAATCCTCATAATTTGGTTCTGCACAATGTTTTTGACTTTTAAACTCTGACCGGCTTAACAGTATAATCCTCAACCTGGCAGGTACCATTAGCCTCCTTTTAAGCCGCCAATATGAATATCCGCGTACTTCAATGTTCATCTTCCGGCTTAACACGTCAGCCGTTTATAGCACTTTACTTTTGAATCAATGGTCCGGTTTAATAGCATAATCTTAAACCGGTAACCTTTCTATCTTTTAGGTGTTCAACCTCAAAATGGGCAAAACTGTCCCGGGTCACCGAGGAAGAGTTGAACGAATATGTTCAAACATGCATCCTAGCCGGAAAAGATGTCATCCATTGGAGGGTGCCAGGCACACAAACCACTCCAGAGCCCAAGGATGGTGACACAATTGTCTTCATTGATCATATGCTTCGGGGCTTCAGCCCTCCCGGCTCAAAATTCTTCCGCGATGTGCTGCATTTTTTCAAGCTCCATCCACAAGATAACGGACCAAATTCCATTTCAAGCATATGCAACTTTCAAGTATTCCGTGAGGTGTACCTTCAACAGGAGCCCACCATAGAGCTATTCAGGGAATTTTACTATTTAAACCGGCAGAACGAGTTCACAGACGGACCCAGCCTAGAGCTAGGTGGCATCTCTATACAGCGGCGGAAAGAAGCCACCTTTCCAGCTACCACACTGCCTAGTCATACCAAAGACTGGAACCAAAGCTGGTTTTATTGCAAAGACACTTCTCCAGAAGGGGAAAATCCTCTGCCGGGTTATCGCACCAGTGGGCTTAGCAACAGGCATCCTTTGTCAGACCATATCAGCACAAAGGAACGGGCCAAATATGCACCCATTTTTTCAAAAATCAGAGCCTTCATGGCTAATGGTTTAACCGGCATCGACCTTGTTCGGTGCTGGGTTTCATGGAGGATATTGCCCCTAAGCCACCGACCCGGCTTAATGTGTGAGTACACTGGTGACTTGAAAGATCCACTTCGCCATTGTCAGACAGAGATGACTGAAGAGGGCATCAATAATATGACCAAATCTCTCCTGAACGAGAGTCTGGAAGATTGCAGCAAAGTTGGATTGGATCCTTTCTGCGCTCTCAACCAACCACCAGCTGTAAGCTTTTAAGCTATTACCGGTTTAAGCATTGTCTTTCATTCAAATTGTCTTCTCATAACCCATTTTATTTGCGCAGGTCGATTCCTTTTTCTGGAAGAAGAAATTAGATAAACCGGTCAAGAAGACCCGGACAAAGAGCAAAGCTATCAAAAAGCCTGCCAAGAAGAAGACCAATCCCGCCGAGTTATTCAACTTGGATGATAATGATGATGATGATGAGTCGGAGGTAGAATTGATTCCCTTGGCTCATTTTTTGTACATCTTATTGACAATGACCATTATCAGGATGATGCGGAGGCCAGCCATGCAGATGATGAAGAGGTAATTATTCTTTCCTCCGGCTCAGAACTTCTGCCAACACAGAAAACTCAACAAGCAAGCCGGAAAGTAAGATTTTCTCACCCTTTAGCTTATTTGGATCCCAACTTTATTTTCAAGAAACAATAGCATGAAGCTCGCCGCACAACCCGGAACAGCGGCGGTGCAGTTTTATCCTCCGGCTTACCCAACACACCGGTTCCTCGCAAGCGTCGTGCCAAGGTTTCACAAATTTCTGACTTAGCTTATCCCAAGGCGGTTCTTTTTCATCAACCTCTTAACCCGTCTGATTCAAACTATCAGGGAACATCTCATTCCTTCTCCGGCGACTCAACGGGAACTCAAATCCCAGCCTTCAAGACCGTGCGTGGGTAAGAATGTTAAGACTATCCATTTTGAATCATGCATTTACTTGTCATACTAACTCTGTCTTGTACTTCCTTTTCAGCGCTATGGCAAAGCCCAGCAAGAAGCAGAAGATTGACAAACTGGCTGAAGAGCCCAAGACCGTTGATCCGGAGAATAACGCCACATCTGAGATTTTGCATCAAGTTTCAGAAGCTTCTATGGATGACCTCCCTCCAGAGGAACACCCTGTCACTAAAGATACCATGGTCGCTGACCCGGAAAATGATAAACCGCCCAGTCCCGCTCAGCCGGCTCAAGAAACTGATGATATAATGATTACTGGGACGGCTTATTAGGCCCCAGGCAACCCCATTGCCCTGTCCAAACACAGGGCCAAGGAGGAGTTCTCTGTTGTTGACATGGGCAAATGGAAAGTTGACTTGGAAGGCTATTCTCAATTTAGTGCTCAAGAGATTCACTCTGGTTACTTGAACCGCCTTCACACCAGCCGTGACTTCGAAGCCAGCTTGGTCAACTTGATGAAGGAGCGCTTTGAGGTAATCCAGCACAATCCTCCTTATAAATATACCTCTAACAGCCGCCAAGTCTATAGAATATGATAGAATTGAATATACTGTAGACTTTTAGATAGTCATAAGTGAATGAAGATCAAAACTAGTAGCCCCCAAGGGCCGGCTTAAACTATCACGTTAAGCTGGGACTTCAATTAGCAATGATCAACTTTGCACCTGTAGCCCCCAAGGGCCGGTTTAATCAGTATGAATAAGCCGGGACTTATCACCATGGCTGAAAATAAAATCCAAGCATGTAGCTTTATAAGCCGGATCACATCATTTTTCCCGGGTCATTATAGAAACTTGTCTTGAAAAAAGAGCAACATGCATTAGCCCCCAAGTGCCAAGGAAAATACTTGTATTATGCTTGGGACTTCAAAAATAATCATGATCATAAAACCTTCCATGTTGTTCATGTCGCAGGCTGAACTAAATGAGAAGGAAACCCAAGTCAAAGATCTGAGGGCCAATATTCAAATTCAACAATTTGAGATTTCGAAAGCCAAATCAGAGCTGAAGACTGCATTGGAAAACATTGAGCAGTTGAAACAGAGCTTCAGTACTGATAGAACCGGCTGGGAGAACGAGAAGGCTGCTGTACTAAAAAGATCGGAGGATGCCGAAGCAGCCCTTTAACCGGTAACTGACGAGTTGTCCGGTTTAAAGCATCAAATCAACAGCATGACATCGGCCACCTTCGGTAAGTAAGAAAAAATACTTTCCTTTGAACCAACGGTATATCATAATCATCTGCCGGTTTACCAATAATTTTACTAATGTAGGCTCCCGAAGCGCCAAGTTGGGTTCAGACATGCGCATCAAGCTTAAAGTTGTCTATACTCTGGTAGAGCAGCTATACACTGGCGCTCAACGAACAATCGCTGCTGCTATTCATAAGAAACATCCGCCTTCCCTCATCAAAGGAACACTGGAGAAGCTATCGGTACTGCGCCAAAGAATTGAAGAGTTAAAGCGATCAGACGCTAGAGCTGGCGCCATGACTGCCCTAAGCCGGGCAAAAGCATGGCAAGCAGATCTTGATCCAGAAGATTTAGCCAATGGCTGCACCAGTGCGAAAGAAGACGGCTCTCCCTTCAGTGCTGACGATTTTGCAAAGATAGCAAGGGAAATGCTTCCATTAGTAAGCAAGCTGGCCAAAGAAACAGATCTATCCCAATATCAGGCAGCTTATGACACCGAGAACAAGAAGGTGAAGGCGCCGGTTCATCAGGAGGTGGATCTCATCATGCCGACTCGTAAGCATACGTTCGCTTTTGACATTGATCCATCAAGTCTTATAGATGACGAGGCTGTGTTTAGAGCTTTGACTGGTATCAACTGGGCTACGCCTGACTTCCAGCCAATGGATAACCAAGGAGATGAAGAAGAAGAAGTGCAGGATGACCCGGAGACTTCGACCCGCCAAGACTAGACGTCTTAATTCATGAGTCGGTGTATCAGCCATAGCCTTCAGATGATGTGTGCCTCAAAAATACTTATTCTTTTGAGTTGTCAGATGCCTTGTAATAGGCTAGTTAAAAACAATGATCTGTCATGCTATCATGCATGTTTACTCGCATAACACTGCCGGTCCGTTTATTCGAAGATCTGCACTTATGCTTATAATATCCTCAATTATGCAGATCATGCTAATCATTTTTTCCTGCACATAAACAGATCACAGGTGCCCTGGCGGTTTACCCCAGGGCGGGTCACAATAGCCCATATAAAAACCACTGATGAATAAATAGTCCACAACCAGGGCCGGCTTATCAAAACCTCATATAATCACAACAAAATAAATATCATACATGTGATATTTGTTCACACTGCCAGCTTATCATACGTCGTGCAGTAAGGGTACCAGCCCAGAAACTCAGAGCACAACACCCTCTTCAATTTATTCATACTACCGGCTTATCACGCCATATGCAGCAAGGGCAATATCCCAAAGCTTAGAGCACATCACTCCAAGCACATAACCATCATACACTAGCGACTTAAAGTCCAAAACCAGGCTGGGTTAATAAAATTCCAGATAGATTCATATATGAACCATAAGGTAACGTGGCCCTATTTAGTTTTTCAACCATGTATCAATGTGGCACAAAAGATGAACCTCAAAAAAGTTCAAACCAAATATAAATTAGAAAAAACAAGGCATTCATAGGCTGCCAAGCCTCAATGTCAAGCATTATTCAAGGGCCACGTAGCCGCTGAGTTAAACCTTAATTCAAACCCGTAAGCTAGACCTCACATGACCAATCACCGTTTTAACTTTGACAAATTCAGGGTCTTTATAGGATTGATTGTCAAGAGTATGGTGAGTCATTCCAAGATTACCTGGTCGGAGTGGGAGGCAAACAAAGGCAGGATAACCCGGATTTTTGGTGAATACACCTGGCGTCCAAGCCTATTACAAGGGACAACAAAGCTCTGTTCATTAACAAGGAACCCCCAAGTCATATTTCATTCCAGGCGTATAAGCCGAATTAATAGGGTAGTCATAGCTATGCTCAATGAGCAGGAAGCCCCCAAGTATTTTGTAATCATGGCATACAAGCCAGATCAAGAGGGTAATCATAGCTATGCTCAATAAGGAAGAAGCCCCCAAGTGATCGTATGAAGGGACAATAAAGACTCATATTCTCATAAGTGAAACAACAGAGGCCCTGAATTATCAGGGATGCCGACTTTATTATATTCATCATAATATATACATGGAAAAAGTATGTACATCACAAGAGCCGGTGGCTTAGGTGTAATAAGGCCGAAGATGAGCAATGTTCCACGGCCGACGGGTCTCCTCCTCAGACTTGCGTGAGTCCTTGTGCTCTCGAACATCAATGAGGTACTATGATCTGTTGTTCAGATTTTTGCTGACCACAAAAGGCCCTTCCCAAGGCGGGGATAGCTTGTGCATGAAATTTTGATCCTGGATAAGCCGGAGCACCAAATCTCCTTCTTGAAAGGTTCTGGTTTTAACCTGGCAGCTGTGATAACGACGCAGATCTTGCTGGTAAATCACCGAACGAGCCGCCGCAAGGTCACGCTCCTCATCCAACAGGTCAAGAGCATCCTGACATGCTTTTTCATTATCAGCTTCAACATAAGCCGCCACACGGGGCGAATCATGACGGATGTCACTAGGGAGAACCGCCTCTGCTCCGTAAACCATGAAGAAAGGCGTCTAACCCGTAGATCTGTTGGGGGTAGTATTGATACTCCATAGCACTGAGGGCAATTCCTCCACCCAACAACCGGGCGTCCTCTATAGAGGGAACATAAGCCAGGGGTTGATGCCTCTCAAAATTTCATGATTGGCTCTTTCAGCTTGGCCATTGGACTAGGGGTGAGCCACTGATGATACATCAAGACGAATATGCTCTCGTTGACAGAATTTTTTTCATAGCACCCTTGGACAGATTAGTGCCATTATCAGTTATAATGCTGTGAGGATAGCCAAACCAGAAAATCACCTTTTTGATGAATTGAACTGTTGTTGCCGCTTCACGCTTACTGACCAGCTCTGCCTCAACCCACTTTGTGAACTTGTCAACCCCCACCAAAAGGTGGGTCTTTTTATCTTTGGACCTTTTGAAAGGTCCAACCATATCCAGGCCCTAGACTGCAAACGACCAACTAATTGGAATCATCCTCATTTCTTGAGCCGGCACATGAGCTCGTCTTGAAAATTTCTGACAACCATCACATTTACTGACCAAATTCTCTGCATCAGCATGAGCCGCTAGCCAATAAAACCGATGACGGAAAGCCTTGGCTACAAGAGATTTAAAGCCGGCATGATGACCACAATCTCCTTCATGAATCTCTCGTAGAATCTCACGGCCTTCCTCAGGAGAAACACAACGTTGAAACACCCCTGTGACACTACAGCGATGCAATTCTCCATTGACAATAGTCATTGACTTAGACCGCCGGGATATCTGCCTGGCCAAAGTTTCATCTTCAGGTAACTCACCCCGGGTCATATAAGCCAAGTATGGAATTGTCCAATCAGGAATAACATGAATAGCCGCCACCAATTGCGCCTCCGGGTCAGGAATAGCAAGATCTTCCTCCGTAGGCAATTTGACTGAAGTGTTATGCAGAATATCAAGGAAAACATTAGGTGGTACCAGCTTACGCTGGGACCCTAGCCGGCTCAAAGCATCTGCCGCCTCATTTTTTCAACGATCAACATGTTCCACTTGATAACCTTTGAAATGACCAGCAATAGCATCAAACTCGCGGCGGTAAGCCGCCATGAGTGGGTCCTTAGAATCCCAAGTGCCTGAAACTTGCTGAGCCACCAAATCTAAGTCACCAAAATACCTCACCCGGCTTAAATTCATCTCTTTGGCCATCCGAAGACCATGGAGCAAGGCCTCATACTCAGCTGCATTGTTAGTACAAGGGAACATCAACCTTAAAACATAACAAAATTTATCACCTCGTGGGGTAGTCAAAATAACTCCAGCCCCCGAGCCTTCCAACTGCCTGGATCCATCAAAGTGAATAGTCCAATATGTGCTATCCGACTTCTCCTCAGGCATCTACAGCTCAGTCCAGTCATTGATAAAATCCAAAAGTTCTTGAGACTTGATGGCTGTCTGAGGCATATACTTCAAACCATGGGGTCCAAGCTCAATGGCCCATTTGGCTACCCGACTTGTGGCCTCTCTATTTTGAATAATATCCTCCAAGGGGGCAGAACTGACCACAGTGATGGGATGACCAAAGAAATACTGCTTCAGCTTACAACTAGCCATGAACACTCCATACACCAGTTTCTACCAATGTGGATACCTCTGCTTGGAATCAATGAGGACCTCACTGATATAATAAACTGGTCGCTGAACCGGATATTCCTTGGCTGATTCCTTCCTTTCCACAAAAATTTCCACGCTGACAGCTCGGCTGTTGGCAGCCACATATAACAACAGGGGCTCCTTATCAATAGGAGCGGCAAGGATTGGCGGTAGCTAACTGTTTCTTCAAGGCTTCAAATGCCTGATCAGCAGCATCACTCCAGACAAAGTGATGTTTTCTTCATCATCTGGTACAGAGGGATAGCTTTTTCTCCCAACCGGCTTATGAACCGGCTTAATGCCGCAATACGACCCGCCAGACGCTGAACATCATTAATACACGTCGGTTTAGCCAAGGAAGTAATAGCCTTGATTTTCTCCGGGTTAACTTCATTGCCCCTTTCAGAAACAAAAAAACCCAAGAGCTTGCCTGCTGGCACACCAAAAACACACTTGGCCATCTCGTAGACCCGGAGGTTGTCAAGGGTCTCTTTCAAATCATCTATCAAGGTCTCCTTCTTCCTGGATTTTACAACAATATCATCCACATAAGCATGAACATTTCATCCAATCTGGTCATGAAGGCAATTCTGAACACATCAATGATAAGTCGCTCGGGCACTCTTAAGCCCAAAAGGCATAGACACATAACAGAAGGCTCCAAAGGGAGTAATGAAAGATGTCTTCTCCTGGTCCTTAACTGCCATCTTGATCTGATGATAACCAGAGTATGCATCCAAAAAACTCAAATGCTCACAACCCGCCGTAGCATCAATAATCTGATCAATATGAGGAAGAGCAAAAATCGGCCCGGCAGGCTTTATTAAGGTCCGTGTAATCCACACACATGCGCCAAGTACCATTTTTCTTAAGCACCAACACCGGGTTAGCCAACCATTCAGGATGAAAAACTTCAACAATGAACCGAGCTGCCAAGAGCCGGGCCACGTCTTCACCAATGGCCTTACGCCTCTCTTTGTTGAAGCGACGAAGGAATTCCTTGACCGGTTTAAACTTTGGATCAATATTGAGAGTGTGCTCAGCGAGTTCCCTCGATACACCTGGCATGTCTGAAGGCTTCCATGCAAAGATGTCCCAGTTCTCATGGATGAACTCGATACTGAACTGCTTGGATGAATTGCCAGGAACAAAATCAACCAACTTAGTGTCATCTGCCGACTTAAACTTCAACAGAGGGTCATGTTCTGTGGTTGGCTTCTTCAAAGGTGTCATATCTGCCAGGTCAACATTATCTTTGTAAAACTTCAACTCTTCTGTTGCACAAACAGACTCAGCATAAGCAGCATCGCCCTCTTCACATTCCAAAGCTATCTTCCGGTTCCCATGATCTGTGATGGTTCCCTTGTAACCCGGCATCTTAAGCTGCAGATAAACATAACAGGGTCTTGCCATGAACTTAGTATAAGCCGGCCGCCCAAACAAAGCGTGATAAGGGCTCTTAATCTTAACCACCTCAAAGGTCAATGTCTCCACTCTGGAATCATGATCATCACCGAAAGCCACTTCCAAAGCTATCTTTGTCGGTGTCAAAACCGGCGGATCTCGGGTAGGGGCTCCCGAACTATGCGTCTAAGGCGGATGGTAACAGGAGGCGGGGGACACAATGTTTACCCAGGTTCGGGCCCTCTCGATGGAGGTAATACCCTACTTCCTGCTTGATTGATCTTGATGATATGAGTATTACAAGAGTTGATCTACCACGAGATCGTAGAGGCTTAACCCTAGAAGCTAGCCTATGATTATGATTGTTGTTGTCCTACGGACTAATCCCTCCGGTTTATATAGACATCGGAGGGGGCTAGGGTTACACAGAGTCGGTTACAAGGGAGGAGATCTACATATCCGAATTGCCAAGCTTGCCTTCCACGCCAAGGAGAGTCCCACCCGGACACGGGACGAAGTCTTCAATCTTGTATCTTCATAGTCCAACAGTCCGGCCAAAGTATATAGTCCGGCAGTCCGAGGACCCCCTTATCCAGGACTCCCTCAGTAGCCCCTGAACCAGGCTTCAATGACGATGAGTCCGGCACACAGATTGTCTTCAGCATTGCAAGGCGGGTTCCTCCTCCGAATACTCCATAGAAGATTTTGAACACAAGGATCGTGTCCGGCTCTGCAAAAAAAAATTCCACATACCACCGTAGAGAGTATAATGTTCCACAAATCTAATCTGCTGACAAATTTCACAGCGTGACACCACGCCACGGCCCGGTCATTATTCGAACCATTTTCTCAACCAGCTACTGCATATATCGCGAGCCGGTTTTCTTGGCATGTCTTGTCGAAGCAGAGATCATGTCCCCTTATCACGGGATTCTCATCAATACGGGTGTGGGTAACCCAACCGCGCCATCAATCACGGCGCTTGGGGAATAAGCGAGTTTACCAGGCAAGTGCGGAGGCGCAGAATCCCTGCTGCCTTTATAAGGGGATAAGGACTCCCTTTTGCACCCACGCTTTCTTCCTCCCGATCCATTCCCCTTCGCTCGAGCTCCAGCGCCCGAGCGCTCGTCTTCTCCGCCCACAAAGGTCTTCCAAAAATGTCCGGATCCGGAGCAGGAGGCAAGTGGATGGCCTCTACCGTCCGGGAGAAGGATATCAAAAAGCTTCTAGAGGCCGGGTACCTGGCCAAGAAAATCAGCCACCGTCTCCCGACGGCGGGACAGATCGTCCCACTACAAAAAAAAAGACACATCCGTGACATTTTGGGTCGAACGAAAAAAAATTATGTCATACATATGACACTTCTATGATGATAATTGTGACAAAACCCGGTATCATCATAGATGTGGTGGGCTCCTACTTCTATGACAAAAAATCATGACAGAAAATGGGCTTTTCGTCCTGGGCGGGCCGGAGACGCAGCTGCATGACATTCTTTGGGCCGTCCATGACGGAAAAAACCGTGGTAGAAGCGAGGGGGAGGAAAATTTCGGGGAGTTCCCGGTTACGGTGGGAGGTCGGGGGCCGAGCGATGCGCGTTTCTCTCGTACACGTACGCGCATGTGTACGAGGCGTTGGCTCTAACTGAACCCGAGCGAGGCGTTGGGCTCTAACTGAACCCGAGCGATTACACTGCAGGCTACGCATTACTGAACCCGAGCGATCGATCGATGGCTGTTAACTGAACCCGATCGAGCGATTCCTTCGCTACTGCTGCTAACTGAAGCCGATCGATTGGATGAACAGTGAGCGTTGCGGGGTGGGGGGTTTGGATGAACAGTGAGAGGTGGCGTTGCCTCTGGATGAACAGGGCCCCGTGGTGTGGTGGAGGGCTGGATGAACAGTAGACGGTGGAGGGGTGCCCGTGGAGGGGTGGTTGAACAGGACCCCGTGGTGTGGAGGGCTGGATGAACAGTAGACGGTGGAGGGGTGCCCGTGGAGGGGTGGTTGAACAGTAGCCGGTGGAGTAGCGCGCGGTGGAGGCTGGATGAACAGGAGCCCGTGGAGGCTGGAGGAGGTCGACGGTGGAGATGAACAGTATCCCGTGGA
>NC_057808.1:83646801-83651760 GCF_018294505.1 Triticum aestivum
CGATGAACAGGACCCCTGTTTCGACCGTAGGAGGTCCGTTTCATCTGTTTTGCGGTACGCCACACCCCTCCCGATCAACAGGACCCCCGTTTCGACCGTAGGAGGTCCGTTTCGTCCGTTTTGCGGTACTCCACACCCCTCCCGATCAACATGACCCCCGTTTCGACCGTAGGAGGTCCGTTTCCTCCGTTTTGCGGTACACCAGACCCCTCCCGATCAACAGGACACCGTTCCGAACATAGGAGGTCCGTTTCCTCCGTTATGCGGTACGCCAGGCCTCGTTTCCATCGCCTGTTCCGTCCAAGCCCTCCCGATGAACACGACCACGCATTCCGTTCCGACCCAGCCGGTTGGCTCCCACGCGTTCCGTTGCCTCCCGATGAACACGACGCATTCCATTGCCTCCCCATGAACACGACGCATTCTGTTGCCTCCCCATGAACACGACGACGACACTGTTTCTCCGTTCTGACCCAGCCAGGTACACGAGCCCTGGCCGTACGTATGCGCGAGTAGGTGTTCGAGACCCCGCCCGTATGTACACATATATGGCCGTATTTTCTTTCTTGCACCCTGGCCGCTGTACGTACGTGTACATGCTACGTGTGCGCCTCTACTATGACACGTACGCGCCTCTACTACGACACGTGCGCACCTCTACATCCACCAGTATATATGTACGTACATGTTCGCGACCAGAATGACAACGCTACGTACGCTTCGACCAGGTGGGTCCCGACTGTCAGGCACTTCCTTGCCTGCGAAGATGTAGCTGGTGGGTCCCAGCAGTCAGGGGGCGAATCTTTTTTTGCCCGGACGCACTTCCTTGCCTGCGAAGATGTAGCTGGTGGGTCCCAGTAGTCAGGGGGAAACTTTTTTTCACGAAATACAGTGGCCCGTCCGATGGCTCCCAGCTGTCAGGTGGAGGAATCATTATTTTCCGCGTAATAAGGAGGCACTTCCTTGCTGCGGCCGTGGACCCAGCTGTCAGCCTCTCCACGTACAGTCCACGTCCGATGGAAGTCGTTCCTTGACCATGTTGACCACGTCGCGCCGAGAGCACCAGGGCGGTGGACGACGGCGAGGCCTAGGAAGGGGACGACGGGGAGCCGGGGAAGACGCGACAGTGGAAGCCCGCGCGGAGAGGAGTACGTGGGTTCACTGGTTCAGCTGCGGTGTGAGGCTGCCGTCGTCGCATGGCCTGGCCAGCGATGGGAATAGTAGGGGGCGGTGAGGCCTCCGCGGCAGCACAGCCGGCCACGGGAGGCAGGAGACTACCGGCGCTGCTTTGGGTGGCTGGAGCAAGAAGACCAGAGGTTGAAGAAGCACTACGGCCGTTGGATGGACATCGTACGGTCACTGGAGCTAGAATCGTTCATATTGACTAAAGTTGACAAAGGCCCCCGTCCCAGTCAACTTAGTAGGCCCACAAGTCAGCCTGCCACCATGGTGGGTCCCAGCTAGCAGGGGGAGTATTCATTTTTTTGTGCGTAATAAGGAGGCACTTCCGGTGGGTCCGAGCTGACAGCGGGGGGAACGCTTTTTTCGTGAAATACGCTGGCCCGTCCGGTGGGTCCCAGCAGTCAGGGGGGAAACGCTTTTTTCGCGAAATAAGGTGGCCCGTTCGGTGCGTCCCTCTTGTCAGGTGGAGGAATAATTATTTTGCGCGTAATAAGGAGGCACTTCCTTGCGGCCGCCTGGACCCAGCTGTCAGCCTCTCCACGTATAGTACTCTTCCGATGGAAGTCGGGTGTTGACCACGTTGACCACGCCGCGCCGAGAGCACCAGGGCGGTGGTCTGGACGACGGCGAGGCCTAGGAAGGGGACGACGCGGAGCCGGGGAAGACGCAGCAGTGGAAGCCCGCGCGGAGAGGAGTACGAGGGTTCACTGGTTCGGCTGCGGTGTGAGGCTGTCGTCGCCGCAGAATAACAGGGGGTGTGGGTGAGTGGAGAGATGGCCTGGCCAGCGGTGGGAGTAGTAGGGGGCGGTGAGGCCTCCGCGGCAGCACAGCCGGCCACGGGAGGCAGGAGCAGGCGGCACGACTGGCGCTGCTTTGGGCGGCTGGGGCAAGAAGACCAGAGGTTGAAGAAGCACGGCGGCCGTTGGATGGACATTGTACGGTCACTGAAGCTAGAATCGTTTATATTGACTAAGTTGACAAAGCCCTTGGTACGTCAACTTAGTAGGCCCACAGGTCAGCTTCCGAAACGGTGCACCCCAGATGTCAGGGGGAGGAATCATTTTTTGGGCGGGTGAAGCTAGAATATCCGAGATTGAAGAAGAAGCACGACATCCGTTGGATGGACATCCAACAGCCACTGCTGCTAGAACCGTGTGTTGACTATAAGTTGACAAAGCCTTGCATACGCGTCAACTCTGTTTTTTTAGGGGACGCATCAACTTTGTAAGGCCAGAAGTGTGTGGTAGAGAACTTACAGCCCATTTGAGATTTGTAAGAATGTGTAGCCCATTTTTGAATTCTAATGGAATTTACTACAGCCCATTTACAGTTTGTTAAAAGTACAGCCCATTTCAACCAACCGTTCAAAACAGAATTCAATAAAATTTCCCACATTTTGATGGGATCCGAAATATTTTTATCCTGAAATTTCTAGTCAGATTAAATACAATTTCAATATAAATTTATATTACGTAAAAATCCAACGAAACATTGCGCTCGCAGCAATTAATGAAATTAAAATTTTCAATATCCAAAAATAATATTTTATAAAGTAATCACGTGTTTGGTGCACATTTTTTAGTTACTGCCCAGTTTTTATAATTACATCCAATTTATTATTTCTTAAAGCCCATTTTCTTGTTAAGCCTAATGCATCCCTCCTAGGAAAGATTTGCAGCCCAGCGGGGCGGAGAATAACAACTTGACCTTGCCTGGGTATTCCTAAAAAAAGTATAGCTGGGCTAGCCATTTTCAGCTTGAAAAAAATTAATATCTGGGCTGGATATCTGGCCTGGGCTAGACGGGCCACAGCC
This sequence comes from Triticum aestivum, assembly GCF_018294505.1. Lineage (NCBI taxonomy): Eukaryota > Viridiplantae > Streptophyta > Magnoliopsida > Poales > Poaceae > Triticum > Triticum aestivum. The sequence continues at coordinate 83,649,798 of NC_057808.1, forward strand.
CGCCCAGTTAATACCTGCAGCGATGTTTTTGTTGTTGTTCAGAGAAGAAAAATTAATATCTGGGCTAAACATCAAAAAACTCTGCAGTGCTCACACCTCAAAAACACAAATACTACTTGAGCTGCTTGGTCCCAGCTGTCGGCCGCTTCTTGTGCAATTCTCTCGTTTATTGACTACTACATAGGTTGACAATGGTGTGGGACCATGATGTCAGGAAACCAGGAGGAAGCAAAATAAAGTATAGTTATATATATATATATATATATATATATATATAAAATAAGGAGGCACTTGCGTACGTGAGGCTATGGACCTGGTGGGTCCCCATTGTCATCCTCTCCAAGTAAAGTCATCTCCTCGCCTGCGCGCGCTTTCCGCCCGAAACAGTCAGCACCGCCCGCCCCGCTTCTCGGTGCAGGCGATTGCTCCGCCTTAAAACGACACAAGTGCCATCCATCCGTCCATCTGCCGCCCACATTAATGATACGCGGTTGTCGAGGCGGCTACTCCGGCGCCACACGTCTGTCCCTCCGCCCGCCCACCATTGCTATATAAACTGTTGCGCCGGCCATAGCCGCAGTCATCCGCATCCGTTCCCTTTCTCCTGTCCACACCACTACTGCCCACCATGGCTTCCTCGCGCTCCAGCGCTCTTCGGGACGGGCGGACGACGGACCACAAGGAGATGGCAGCCATTGCTGCCGACCGGCTGGCCGGCGGGCAGCCGGAGGACGACGACGTCCCAATGGAGAACATGGTAGTCGACGATCCGACGCCAACACCCTCCTCCGCGCCATCCTCGCCGGTGCATTGCACCATGACCATCAGCGAGGCCCGTGCCCAATATATGGACAGGGTGAGGCAGATGCGTGAGGAGCAGTTCCGGGAGGCGCAGGCCGACGCCGCCTACAACCACCATCTCCTCCAGGAGCACCTGCAGGTGGAGGATGTCACGACCGGTTTTCCAATAAAAATATTTATTGAGAAAACGATCCCCTTTTACGGTCCAGTAGAGAAGAATCCTTCTCACTGGTAGACAAATTCTTGATCACAGAAGAAAAAGCAGGAGTACTAAATATAATACAAGGTTGAGCGGAGACTGCTCAACAATTTATTACAAGCACGCCAATAATACTTAAAGGCGGATAGGGTGGCATAACTACTAACTCACAATAAAAGTGGTGGTGGATATAACACATTAAAGTGGGTGACAAGACTCCTGAATCTAACAGGTCTTCGAGCGTCGGGGTGAGGCTCGAGGATACTTATTGTGGGTGACGGAAGCGTATGAGATACAAGTGACCAATATCCAGGATCGCACGGGACTGACTGGGATTCCTCTAGGCGTCGGACTCACTATCAAAATCTTCATCCATGAGATCGCCCTCGTCAACATCTGGCCAAATCAACAAGCCAGGTGAGTACTATGAAAGTACTCGCAAGACAGTTCGGACATAAGATATAACAAATGTAAACATGATGCATATGAACAGATTTATAGAGCGCACTCAAACAACGAGATGGCAGTGCATGGGAAAAAAAGGGAAGTCGGGCGGTAGTCCTCCCAAAAATCCCAATGTAATACCGAAGGCCAATCGAGTGTCTGAATGACTCCTCGAAAGGATACAAATGAAATAACACTGCCGCAGTCGGGCGTCAAGGCGACACCACATAAAGGGCTTATAATGGAAAAATAAATAACAGTGCGTGCCACAGTCGGACGTCTGAAGCGACATCACATAAAGGGCTTATATCAAAAGTAAATAACGGGCGTGCCACAGTCGGACGTCTGAGCGACATCACATAAAGGGCTTATATTGAAAGTAAATGACAAAAGTGCCACAGTCGGACGTCTGAGCAACATCACATAAAGGGCTTATATTTCACAACTTAATATTTCAGTAGCTCATGGGTTTAATTCATTTCGAGGGAAAATCCAAGTACGAGATAAACAAAAGGTTAG
>NC_057808.1:83651770-83663316 GCF_018294505.1 Triticum aestivum
GTGCCACAGTCGGACGTCTGAAGCGACATCACATAAAGGGCTTATATCAAAAGTAAATAACGGGCGTGCCACAGTCGGACGTCTGAGCGACATCACATAAAGGGCTTATATTGAAAGTAAATGACAAGAGTGCCACAGTCGGACGTCTGAGCGACATCACATAAAGGGCTTATATTGAAAGTAAATGACAAAAGTGCCACAGTCGGACGTCTGAGCAACATCACATAAAGGGCTTATATTTCACAACTTAATATTTCAGTAGCTCATGGGTTTAATTCATTTCGAGGGAAAATCCAAGTACGAGATAAACAAAAGGTTAGTCCATCCACAGGAATAACAATTCAACGGGTATACTACTCAAGCTTGTTCACCAGGGATTTACCACGAGGACTGACATAGATATGGATATACTGGCCATGGTCCCTGATCATGGACACGATGACTCAGAAGGATTTGACTCTGCAGAGTTTGTACTTTAACCACAGCCAACGGATTTCAGTAGTCACAAGGACTAGTTCCGTTTACGGTGTTTTGGAAGAAACACATCTAACCAGTACACACCCAGTCAACATTCCGATGCCAGGAATCACCCTCGGCAACGTTCAAGAAAAACCTTGACACGGGGATAACCTCGCGTAGCATGGGATCAAATTTATATACGCGCGCTCTAAGGGGTGCCCCCCTCTCGGTCCCAACCGAAAACACCCATGCCCCCTGACCGGATGACTGGCTTTAATCCAGGGCCATGGAACCCTCATCCCGGCCCCTTTATTTGGTGTGTACACGGAAAGAGGTTAACAACTTACTAAACCGTATTCTTTGCAGAAAACATGTGGCAGCACGAAAGGGGAGGGACGGTAACGTGGCTCAGTCCACGTTAACGTCGGAGTTTACCGGATGACGTAAGACTGGCATGCTACAACAATAACATCTTACTGCCTTTCATGTCACCACATGATCAGGTCATCTCTCAACAAAGATCACGATAACTTCGAAACACACGGTCAGTTGCGTTGCATGCAACGTAATACTCACCGATGCTCATATGCCATACACAAACCATTCAAGCAACCATGCAAAACACCTATCATATCAAAGGTTCAAACATGCTTGCCTGGTTCGGAGAAGTCGGAGTCTAGCTCGGCGAAGTTCGCAGCTCCGTCACCTCCTCCGGAACCTACGGTATAACGAAACCGTATACTAACGTGAACATTGAAGCGTGAATAAAAATTGTTCCAAATTTTTTCCGAATAAATACTATAAAAAACTAGACAAAAATACAAGACTGTCAGAAAAAGAATCAATCAAAAATCATCTTTTATTAAAAAGTTATAAGGGTTTTAGTCCAGGGACTGATCTGTGATGAAACAGAAAAGAACCAGGGACTTGTTTGAAAAACCAGAAAATGGTTCGGAAAGAAATGCGCCAGCCCGAGGAGAAAATGCATTTGCCCGAAGGCGCTTTCAGAAAACGGTTCGAGGGGGAGAAAAGAAGAGAGGCTGACGGGGGGGTCCCACCCGTCAGGTTTAAATCTCCAAAGGAGCTCGCCGGCTCCCGAAGGCTGCGGTGGCCGCCGGCGTTGAACCACGGCGAGGCAGAGAGATCGGAGGGTACCAAGAGTTTCAGGGTCTTCTTCCGCGTCGGTGGGTGGTGGACTTGGTCGGCGGAGAGCACCACGTCGACGGCGACACTTTCTCCGGCGGACGGTGGTTCGGGCGATGGTGGAGTACTCCGGTGGGCGCTGCAACCTCCAAATTGAAGCGCGGGTCAAAAGAGTGGATGCATTAGGAAGCTACTGGCAAGAGATGAGAGGTAGAGGTGCACGCACAGGGGTGAATCGAGCTGGACCCCGTGGCGGGTCGAGGCGGCCGTAGTTGGGGAAGAAGGCTCCCTCGGGGCCCTTCCAGTGGCTTGGCGTGGTATTGGTGGAGTGCAGAGGTGGTGCGGGTTCGAGTTCGAGCTCGGGGCCTCTATTTATAGGCGATCCGAGGGGGTGGCCGTGAACGGGGTAGCTCCGGCGAGCGATTACGGCGAGGTAGGGGTTGGGCAGGGGGTTTAGGAGGCTAGGCACCATCAGGGAGGATCACTGGTGCCGTTCCCCCGCTAAACCTCGGTCGGGCTTGGCGTAATGCGCCGATCCTCGACGGGGCGGCCGTACGGGCACGGCGGCGGCAGAGAGCGCGCTCCGTACCTAGCAGTTCACGACGAAGGATGGCAGCGCGCACGGGTGAGTGGATGGCCACGCGGCGGCCTCCGGTGGCTTGGGCGGCGCTGTACGGCGCCGTCCAACGCTGCGCCTCTCTCTGGCAGCCGCAAAGCCGCTGCTGCCATCGCTCACGGCTGGCGCACCTCCTCCTGCTCGTCGCCGACGCCCGCAACCTTCCAGGCGATCGTGCGGCGCAGGGATAAGAAGGAGGGGACAGGGAGCAAGGCGCCACCGTGGTACTGGCGAGATCGAGAATGAGCTCTGAAGAAAACGACAGTGGTTACTGCAACTGTTTAACTGAACTCTGAACATTGACAGCAACAGTGTCCATCAGGTGTTCAACGAAATGATTTGGCAAGAAGAAAAAAAATCTGGAGCTAGGACTCGGTGAAGTGACCTCTCAATGCATCCAGAGGCTGCCTGAATTTTCTTAGATTTTTAGGAGGAGAAAACAAATGAATTTCATCAAATTTGGCAAATTAGCTCCAAACCTGCAGCAAGTACAATTTGAAATATTTGAACTGGAGACCAGTGGATCTTCATGGATCCTGGTTGAGTGCTCAAAGGACTAGCTAGGGAAATTGGTTTGGAGGCAAACCTCAAAGCAGAAAGGGTAGCTCCTTTGTAAATCTCTAATAGCTAGAGTAGAGGGCAGAAATTATTTTTGATAAGAGTTAAATGGAAGAAAATTTTTGGGGAGGTTCAAACTGCTGGATTTGAAGTATATCATGACACAAAGATGAGGAAAGGCTTTTGGGAGGGGATTTCCACTTGGGTCATGGCAAGAGGGGTTTTTGGGAGGGGAAAGGATCATGCCAAATGCCATAGGGCTATTTAAAAGATTTTCAAATATATTTTTCCAAATGAAAAGCCCTTGAGCCGACATGCGATGAAAAACCTCCAAGACCAATAATCAAGTCTAGGGTGAAACCAAACAAAACACTTGTCATAAAAATGAAATTTTTGAGAGGGAGAGTTCTTTAGAAGAAAATTTAAATACCCTCCTCAAATCCAATAAAAGATTTTGATAAAACCAAAAATAAAATTTTGGGTGTCACAGAGGAGCAGATCGCCACGGAGCGGGCGGAGCAGGAGGCGCTGCTCGACTCGTACCGCTCCGCCCGCAAGGGCCACCTCGAGCGCTGGCGGTACCGCATGCGCGTGGTGGAGGCTGCGGCCGCCTACAAAGTGGCTAGCAAAGAGGGCGACGAAGTGGGCGAGGCGCTATTTGACGAGACCGAGGACGAGGCAGAGGACAATGCCGGCTCCGACGGGTCCCCGCTCCGCTGGTGTCGATGAGGCCCTGCTCCGCTAAGGCCCCGCGGTGCCAACAACGAGGCAGAGGACACCGCCGGCTCCGCCGAGGCCCCGCCCCGCCAACAACGAGGCAGAGGACATCGCCGGCTCAGCCGAGGCCCCACCCTGCCGGCAACGTGGGGGAGGATTTCCACCGCTCCGCCGAGGCCCCCCCCCCCGCTGCCAACAAGGCCGTGCCACACAGAAAACGAGGAAGAGTAGAACACGGTAGGTCGCCGCCGCTCGGGTCCAAGTAAGGCCACTGCTGCTACCCTCCGGTTGAAGCCAAGCTAGGCGGGTTGACCATTGACGACCGGTTAGCTTCTTGGCGGCGACGTGGAGTCGGAGAGCTGCGCTGGAGAAGAACGCTTCTTCTACTTAACTGCTGGTGCAGTTGGCTGACTGAAACGTGGGCCCAACAACCCGCATGTCAATTACGCAACTGCACCTGCAGTTAAGTCACTGAAGCTTCTGTTCGGCTCAGTGGGACACAGGTGGGTAGCTTCGGTTAATTAATTATACCTCCAGCGCACCCCTTTTTAGTTGAAGAATGTATGAAATGTAATGAAATCCGGCATGTTTATATGAAATCCGACCGTGTATGAATGAATTTATTTCGATTAGTTCGAATTCCTGTATCACTGGCATTGGATGAACATGCAAAACAATACGCACCAGCATTATTCCCAGGGTGATCACCTCATTTGCAGCAGTTTCACATGTACTCCCTCCAGTCCTTTCTTGTCTGCATAAAAGTTTTGTCTGCAGTCAAAGTATCGCTACTTTGACCAATCTTATACAAAAAAGTATGCACTTTCACAATGTGCGAAGTAAAAATGAACAGAAGGAGTACAAAGAGTTTGAGCAGCTTTTTAGCGTTTCTCTACATTGCAATCAAACACACAAGCCTGGCAATTCATAGAGAACATTCAAAACAATCGATGATTATGCATCTCAGCGACTCACATGTCAGAGGCAATATTTACTTCACAACTAAAGAATAAAGAAAAAATTGATCGACGCTGCTGACAGCAAAGGGCGTCCCATTCGAAAATATCAAACGCATGTCTTGCTAAAATAAATGAGCAAATTTGACAAGGTTGTCCCATTCCAAAATATCAAATGCCTACTATTGTGGAATGGGCAGGGTTTGCCATCAGTTCGGACATTGACATGGCACCTCGTGCTAAATAAACCAGCTGTTCTTTTTGTGCAGTTCCACCAAAATCAACCAAATTCGCGCGTAGCTTGTATGATTTCGCCCTTATATGTTGCAACGCCTTGAACTTATCGGCACCTCCTTTCTTGTGGTGGAAATGAATGATTCGATGTATTCATGAACATTTTGTGCAGTTCCCATTGAAATCAAGCTGAGCACCCCTGTTTGCACAAATACAAAAAAGTGATTAGTATAAAGCAAACTGTACTATGAATTGACAGTTTCAACACGCACATACATGGTCCATGTAGAGCACACTTTTAGAAAAATGGAACTCACCAGAAAGAATCCTAGAACAACATTGTACTCGCGCATCACAGCAAAAAAATGGAGATTTGTCAGTCCTTCTGAGCTGAATTTGTTTGGTCTTGTGGGGAGTAATGTAACCATCCTTCAACTGCTCCTTCTGATGAGAAGATAGACAAGGCTTCTTCATCCTGGCATAATCGGAACTAGTCACTTCACGTACTCCATATTCTTCTTCACAGGAAGATGATCCTTTTGTGCAAAGACAAGAGGACTACTAAATGCTAGTATCCCTGTTTGCTCGAAAAAAGGAAAGGAAATATTTAAAACAGCACAGATGAAGCACTTCTCACGGACAATACCACTTTTTCATGACAGTATCTAAACAGTAGCACAACACCAATAGAGATGACAAAGCTCAATCATATGGATGAAATCAGTGGGCGAGTACCAACCTTTGTCAGGAGGCCTATTGTGTAGAGCATACAGATGAAGCACTTCTCCGGAACCATCTGTTGCTATCTACGGTGGTGGCCATGCTCACTATATACTCCTCGATTAGTTTAATGTTTCCAACATCTTCTTGTGTAGTTCCACTAAAATATATGGTATCTTCAAAGAAGATCCCTGTTTGCACAAGTAGAGATAATTATTACATTAAGAGTGGCATCAAATCAGTGGCAAAACAATTGCTCGTTCCAGCCATAGCAATAAATTAAGATGCAAAACTATATCATTACTTGTGTCATCACAGTTCCAGTGCTTCATTACAACACCGAGAGTTGATTTTTGTTTTTCTTCCACTTGTTCTTCCCCTTCATCACTTGGTTCAATAACAGACAAGCTTCGCCTTCAATGTAAGATTTGGCATGTCAATTAGGGAGCACAAGTATAGTACTAAACTTAATTTTCTGATGAAAGTGGCAAAATACAGGCCAGCAGTTGTGAAATATCCTTATCTTACCTCAATGGGATATTACGGTGCACATACAGATTGGAAGTCTTGTCTCCATTTGTGTAGTTCACTAAAATCAAGCAACATTATCGTACAAGTAGCACAACATATGAAAGCACACTGCGGAATCATGTGAAAGAAGGCTAGTACTGACCTCTCATGATGCGGAATTCAAACAACTCACAAGAAGAAGATCTGAACCAAATTCGCCTTAACGGATAGGAAGTAAGATCTCCTCTTGTGCAGTTCCACTAAGATCAAGCAATCAAGCAACGTTCTCGGTGTGACATTTTGGTTGAACTGCACAAAACACTCTTAAAACAAAAGTGTTTTGTGCAGTGCAACAAAAGGTCACAATGGCAACGAGGTGACGTAGATAACCCTGTTCACACAGAGGTGCAAAGGAAACAATTAGTGGTCAATAATGGTGGATGACACAGAAGCCAACAAAAAGAAGCATCTACCTTATCTAAATGGGAAAGAAAGCAAGACAGTAGCATTTCTCAAACGGTGGCATTGATTAATATTAACATAGAGATTATATTAACAATAAAATTCGTTAAACATGTAATTTGCTTTTAACTGTGGCATTGCATCAATTTTCCAGCGGCATTATTAGAGGGTGTTTGTTTACAGGGACATTTTAGTGTAGGGACTAAAAAACTCCGTGTCAGTCCCATCTAAACCAAACTGGAGGGACTTTTAGGGACCAAAAGTGGGCATTTGGGACTAACGAAAGAAGACCCCGAGGGAGTCTTTTTGGGACTTTTTCCAACAGTTGCCCCTGCCACGCATCGCACCTTGTCTCTATTAGTTCATTACAAGGGGTAACATGGTCTTTTAGCATGTCATTTAATAACCTCTAGTCCATGTTTAGTCCCTGGAACCAAGCAGGTAGGGACTAGGGAGTTTTTAACCAAACAGGGCCTTAGATTAACAACAACTAATGAGTTGCACGGGACAGTGGATGCACCAGCACCATGTGCATCTACCGATGTAATGTGGTCATGCACAGTCTGTTGCAACAAAGTACAAACAACCATGGAGCATATTTGTGTTGGTCCCAGTTTTGTTATCTTTACACACCTTTCCCTATGTGAGCGCAGCAAATCTAGTCCTGCTCAAACTCTACAGCCTTGTCCCTTCCTTTCCTTTTTGAACTAGTACTTTCGCCCCTTCCTTTCCTCTTTGAACCACATCCTAGATTTATGTGATACAACTTTCCCCACTACTTTCCCTCATTCCTTTCCTCTTTGAACCATGTCCTAGATTCATGCTATACAACTTTCCCCCTTCATTTCCTCTTTGAACCACGTCCAAGATTCATGCTATATACAACTTTTCCCACTACTTTCCCCCACTCCTTTCCTCTTTGAACCACGTCCTAGATTCATGGTATACATGCAGCTAGAGAAATGCATGTGGAGTAAGTAAATTATACCTTAAGGTTCTTGGGGCGTGGTTCGGTGGGCGACGGGCGGCGGCGAAGAAGGGGTCGGAGGCCCTCCCGCGCCGCCGCTGGGTGGAAAGTGAACAGCTGCGCCGGTAGTCCCTCGCCGACGGCGACAGCATTAAGCCTCCTCCCCTTCCCGGCGGACGGATCCTGTCGGCTCTTTGAGCAGCAGTGAGGGGAGAGAGACGCCAACGAAGTCTTGTTTAGATCTGGAGAGGGCGAGAGAGTGTGAAGAGAGCAACTACAAGCGCTGAGGCTCCAGCGTGTATATATATACTTGAGAGAGAGTGTGAAGTGTGCAAACCCTAGAAAACATTTTGACCAGTCAAAGAATCCTCCTGGCACAAATTATGCTCAAGTGTAGTTATCGAACCCGAGACCTCAAGTTTGATGAGCGAACAGGCTAACCAGCTACACAACCCTCCCGTTATGTTCAACGAGAAGGAAATAACCTTTTATACATTCCTGCATTCGTGTGACAAGCATGCCGTGTTTTTTGTGTGTGTGTGTTGGAGTCATTGGGATTTCAATCATAGTCGTGTCATGTGGCTTTGGTGGTAAGACTATCCACAGTGGTGCAGAAATAATGCAGCCTTAGTCACCTTACCTCTCTCCACGTTACGTTGGGTCCCACCAGTCAGAGGGTGAAACAAACAAATTAATAAGAAAAATTAAAAGCCCCAGCGGTGTATCTTACCTCACACATCTCACTACTGCTCGAGAACACTGTCCAATTGATCCCTCTGTTCACTCACGTACTATTTTAAGTGAATCCTTATTATAACATGCACACAAATTGTGGGCACTTGTATTCGACTTAAGTCATTGTGCCACCGTATCTCGTATACTTACTACTCCCTCCGTCTAGGTGTAATAAGTCACGTTAGAAGGTGCAACGGGACCAAGGTGCGTGCGTGTGCGTGTGTGTGTATGTGTGTGTGTTTAACAGCATGTGTGTGTTAGAGAGAGCGACATATCGGCCTACTCCTATAGAGAGATGTTGTGTAGTGAACGATTTTAGCCGCGAGAGTCGGTGCATCCTCTCGTTTCCAGTCGTGTCCGGTAGGGACATGCGGACAGCTGCCACGCCCGCTCCTGACCAGCCTGCCCACCCAAAGCCCCTCCATCGCCCGCGCGTGCTTCCCGCCCGAAACGGTCAGCGCCGCTCCAAAGAATCGGTGCCGCATTCATGCCCGGGCAGAGCGGACGCGACCTCTCACTGGCGCAAGAGTGATGGTTGCGTCGTCTGTCCAACTTACTGCTGGGTCTATGTGATTTGACGGCTCATTGGTCTTTATTACTGAGGTGGTAGGACTGCTGGATGTCCCACGCTTTCGGCGAAAGGAGGTACTACTACTAGATTACAAGTTTCTCCATTCTTACAGCGGAGGCATGCATGAGCAGTGAAAACACGCAGGATCAGTGATTACATGGCCCACCTCACACTATCACCGTGCGACACCTAACTCTTTACATAGTACTCCCTCCGTTCCTAAATATTACTAGATGAGTCCCCGCGCGTTGCCGCGGAACAGCGGTATATCTCCCTGCGCAAAATTATCGATTTCATAGAACTAAAAAAACTCTATAACCGCATGACAAATGTGGTAGCCAAACTAAATAAACTCCCATCATTATTTAGATCATCCCACGTAATGAAAAAAGATCAGCCAACTCCTGCTGCATATTGGGATTATATTTTTTCTTTTTGACATGTTAATGGGACTTAAAATCTCACTTACATGCATGCTACTGGTGCATGCTTGCATGCAGACATGTTGATGTGATTTAAAACCCACTCACATGCATGTGCAATGGTATTTCTGCATGCTTGCATGTGGCTTAGTGCGGAGCCTCTCAACGTCTAGATCAAACAGCTATTATGGACTGATTTACTTCATCTAACGGCTACATCAATTTTGATTATGTGGCTCAAGGAGAGGATAGAGAATTCCTAGTAGTGGGGGCTAGCTATTACTAGTAGATAAGTCTTTGTAGAGATTCCACTACATACGGAACAAAATGAATGAATCTACACTTAAAATGCATCTATATACATCCGCATGTGGTTCATGGTGAAATCTCTACAAAGACTTATATTTAGGAACGGAGGAAGTACTAGTATAGTACGTACTGTAATTTATCAGCGAGATAAATTTGTACAATGCTATGAAGCTTCCAGCTTCTGTTACATGTATCTTGCGTCCAAGGTTGCCCGTTGCAACATTTCATCAAATACAAAGGAGACTAACATGCATGCTATTGCATCTCAATGATTGACAGATCATAGCAAATATGTACTCCCTCCGTTCCAAAATAAGTGTCTCAACTTTGTGCAAACTTTAGTACAAAGTTGTACTACAACTAAAGTTGACACTAATTTTGGAACAGAGGCAGCTAAAGAAAAAAAGATCCATGCAGTCCCTAGCCCTTGAACCATGAACCCTGACCAGGCTTCAATTTGCTGGCAATGTTCGAGCTTCCTAATAAATGAAGTTTGCAACCTTTTGACCATCGGATCATTTTCTGCAGTTTCACCAAAATCGAGATGAGCATCCCCGTGGCAAAGAAATTGAAGATTACTGGGACTAGTTGATGAGACATAAACTCATCACATATACAGTACGTAGAAGCCAGTAGAGGTATGTGCTGGGCAAAGAAGTAGAGAAATATCCATAGGGAGTGATGTGGGTAGCTGGAGCAGTGGTGCAAGCCGGCTGTAAAGGGAGTTGTACCTGAGGGACATAGCTCAACCTTGAGGAGGGCGGCGAGAGGCGGCAACTGCCCACGTCGCGGCAGTGAGCAAGGGACGAAGGCAACCTCACCGGCTTTGTGAGAGAGAACGGCGGGGACCCCTGATTGGGACGTGCCGACAGTGGGTTTTCGCCGTCGGCGACGGCCACCGCATCTACACTAAGCATCCACCCCTTCCCCAAGCGGACGTGATCCGCCGGGATGTTAGAGATGTGGCCACAGTCGTTTTGTGCGAGAGAGTGTGAAGAGAGCAACCCCAGCAAGCAACCGTGTAGGCTGGCCCGTCCTGACTATGTATAAAGTGGAGCGGTTTCCTTTTCTCTCCATATGAACCTATCACATTGCGTACGTGCCACTGAAGAAAAAAAACTTTATTTATAAATGACGCGGCACCTACTACTCATTCTCCTATAACCTTGCGCTTGGCATCTCCAAAATATTAACCTTGCGGTTGGCTCTTCGCCTCTTCGGGAAGTCGAGCAATAATGGTAGTGCAGTATATATCGTTCTGGCTATATGAGACCGAATGAATTGCTGCATGTCCACCACGTGGGCGAGGGTCGAGGGGCGAGGGAGAGTGCTACATACGGAGCAAAATGAGTGAATCTACACTCTAAAATACGTCTATATACATCAGTGTTTGGAATATGTACTAGTAGTTCATATTTAAATCTACTAAAGGACATATATATTCCAAACAATATGATATAATCTCTATAACCAAGGTAGTAGGGACGAGGAGTAAACGGAGGGAGTAGTAAATTTTTCTCCTCGTCCTGCGAGCCACCGCGCGCATGGGCGAGGGAGCGGGCGTAAGGCGAAGCAAGCTTCACCTCATCCTGCTAGCCACCGCGCCCGCGGGCGGGGGAGACGGCGTACTAAGCAAGCTTCTCCTCGTTCTGCGAGTTGACGGGACACATCAAAAGTACTCCAGTGTATAGAGCCTTGCCTGTGATGTAGGCCCCACATGGTTTGCCTCTTTTTTTAACATAACATGTCAAGTCGCAATTTGTTTGTTCACCCGTGGTAGACGATCCTCCCTCCACCAAGTGGACAACTAGTACACGTGCCAAATTATCACGTGGGCTGCCTTTTTCGTACAGAAATGAGCTCCACCGTGTACCCGCGCGGGTGTGGTTGGGAAAGAGACGGGAGTACGTGCGCCGTGCATGCACCTCTTCTCTTCGTGCACGTCCCCCACCTACGTGGGTGTGTGTGAGAGATACAAACCGCGTTCGTGAGTGTTTTTTGTTTGGGGGGGGGGGGGGGGTGGGGGTTGATTTCGTGAATTATTTGTGGGAATATGTGTCGATGACATCTCAAACAAAATTTTGCATGCAATGTGTGTGAAATGGAAGCCTATCCATATCATACATAGAGGGTCGGGTAATCCACAAGAAGAGAGGGAGGGTCATAG
>NC_057808.1:83663710-83667036 GCF_018294505.1 Triticum aestivum
TGGGCTGCCTTTTTCGTACAGAAATGAGCTCCACCGTGTACCCGCGCGGGTGTGGTTGGGAAAGAGACGGGAGTACGTGCGCCGTGCATGCACCTCTTCTCTTCGTGCACGTCCCCCACCTACGTGGGTGTGTGTGAGAGATACAAACCGCGTTCGTGAGTGTTTTTTGTTTTGGGGTGGGGGTGGGGTGGGGGTTGATTTCGTGAATTATTTGTGGGAATATGTGTCGATGACATCTCAAACAAAATTTTGCATGCAATGTGTGTGAAATGGAAGCCTATCCATATCATACATAGAGGGTCGGGTAATCCACAAGAAGAGAGGGAGGGTCATAGCTATCGATAGAGTCGAAGAGAGGATCAAGTGGGTGGGTGCGAGATCGATGAAGAGAGCCATCGAAATTGTGTGTGTGTGCAAGTCAAAGATATAGGGCGACTGGCCTACCAGAACGTTAGAGGGCACATGTCAAGTTTGTGTGTGGCAGGGAGACATGACTAGAGCACTCGATATATCGGTGTGTGTGGGGGGGAGGGGGTTGGGGAGGGGTAGGCAGAGGCCTAATTATAGAGGTAGAACGACTCGTATATGTGTTGAGAAGGAGAGACCCAGCTATGTCTTGAGGGAGATCGGTCGACATCCATACATAACTGAAGGACGGGAAATATGATGGGACAGAGAGAGAGAGGAGAGAGAGAGGGAGGGAGAGGGAGGGAGAGGGGTAGAGTGCTGGATGGGTGATGGAATTGCTTCTCGAAGATGGTGGGAGAGGCCTACTAGACAAACTGAGGGTGGAACTGCAATGTTATCAGTAAGAGTGGGGATGTGTTTCTGTGTGTGCCTGTGCGTGATAGATCTGTCGGGACGCATCCATGGATGATGAAGGGGAACCATGTGTTTGGTAAGCAAACCTAACTAGATCGGTAGATATATTGTTGTTTGTCGGAGGAAGGGAGAGACACAACTAATGAGGTAGATCGATTGACGTGTGGGTAAAAACGAGTTATAAGGACCTAGCTAGCTATATGTATAGCGAGAGATCGATCGGTGTACATCCATTTGTTAGAGGCAAATAAGGCCCAGCGAGACAGATAGACAGAGAGAATGGAGCTAGGAGGTGGTGCGAGAGGCCCAACTACTAGCTAGATAGGGGGAGGAGTGTGCGGTTGTGACATCGATGAAAAGAGGGGCGAGAGTTTACACGTGTGTCTGACCGTATGAGAGACACGAGGCAAGGACACATAAAGGAGGAGATTGAAGGTGTGTGTGTATGTTGTAGGCAGTCATCGCTGCAGAGGTTTATCGATCGGTGTGTGTCGGAAAGGAGTTGTGGAGACTCTGGGAGAACGACCTAAAGAAAAAAATGAATGTGCCCAATGGATAGAATGCCGAGGGAGGGGGAGGGCGAGGAGGGCGTGTGCATGCATGAGAGAAAGTTAGTGGTACCTACAAAGGTTAGAGGATTGTGTGGGTGTAAGAGACTAACAAAGATCATAATTTGATATGAAAGCGGATTCTTATATTTGAATAGGAGATCATAGTGTTTTAAACATTGCATGCATGAATATAGCGGTGATACACGTGATGTGCACATGTTATACCATAATGTGATAATGCATGGCGTTTGCAACTCACAGCTAAATGCCGAACAATCTAAACCATACTATACATCAAACAATCTCACATTTTATTTGAATTTGTGATAATGTGTGGCGTTTGCAGCTTACAACTAAATATCGAACAATCTAAACAATACTATATATCGAACATTCTCACATTTTATTTGAATTTGTGGTAATGTGTGGTGTTTGCAACTCACATCTAAATACTTGTAGGCGTAGGGGGCGGGGCACCATACATAATGTGATAAACGCATTATACATATGAGACATGGTTTAGATTATGAAGATCTAGCTAGAGCAAGAAATGTAATGTGATTTGAAATCAAAATAAAGTGGAGTCAAAAAATCTAGTTCGAGTTCATATAGTACACATAGTTCATATGTAACTCGAGACTAATCATGTGGTGTGCTGTGAAGATATTACACAAACGATGGTTTAACTTGACAATAATGATGATTGTAGATCTTATTAAAACAGAGAAACGAATTCAAATGTTTTGACTTCACAACAATCATTACTGTAGATCTTATTCAAATAGAGAAACGAATTCAAATTTAGTTCACATTGAAGCGGTAGTATATACGTTTGGAATGCACTAAAGCGTTCATTTGAGTAGTAGCTTGCTTGCATTATACACGTAGCGAAATATTTTAATTGAAACATAACATGAATTCAAAGTTTTGAATGACATTTGTAGTGCGCATTGGTTTGGTACAGTACATGTTACGCTTGTCCGGAAATTTCAACCTGCGCCTTGTTGGCCCGAAATATTTAAGATATATCTTTGTCTCGTTGTGCTTCGACAACTCCCTCCATCTCAACCTGCGCCTTGCTATTCCGAAATTACAACGCGTGCGAAAACTCCCACCTCCTGTGGAATCCCGACACGCGAAATGTCCGTGGTACCCCTGAACCGAAAGAACCGCCTCAAATCGGTGGGGGTACTTTCGTAACTTACCCCACATTTCGGACAAGCTCGTCTCTAAGCCATGGTTCCCCACTGCCATCCCATCCGCCCACCCATTCATACACCGAGGCCGTGAAAACCCGCGACGAAACCCCACACCCTGCTCCATCCGCCACCCAGCCGGAGCCTCTTCCCCGACGATGTCGTCCACAACAACACCTCAATATCCCTCGTCCACTATACCGGATGAGGATTCGTCGTCGATCTCATCGTCCCGTCGGTTCAGCCACCCCGTCCTCCACCTCCAAGGAGCTGCCCTGACGTTCCCCTCGTCTTTTGCGCCACCTCCATTCCCACACCACCGTCTTCACCTGCACCACCGGAAGAGCATCATCATCACCGTTTCCTTTGATGAAGCTGCGGCCTAATCGGCGCCACCAAAGAGGTTGTACACTAATCGCCGCATTTTCTTCTTGATTCGATCTCACAGTGCTGCCAGCGCTCGGTCCCGAGCCGACACGGCGTGGCTCCATCCACGGCGACATCGCCGGCCACTTCCTCCACGGCGTCGCTCCCTCGGCGGTGACGTCCACATCAGTAGGAGCTGCTGCTGCTTTAGCTCTCGCTCGCGCTGCTGCTCTGCTCTTGCTATTGCTCTTGCTCGCGCTGCTGCTCTCGCTCTTGCTCTTGCTTGTGATGCTGCTCCGATTTAGCTACACTTCAGTCGACTGAATCGACTTTTGGGCCACTCGATTTTCAGGGGGTGGGGGGGCTCGCCGGGGTGAAGGAAGAACCAGCC
>NC_057808.1:83667435-83690649 GCF_018294505.1 Triticum aestivum
TTCAGGATGGGGGCGGTGGTCGCCGGTGGTGGCGGGGCGTTGGCGGGGCGGTGCGTGGGGATCGCCGGAGAAAAAGCTCGGCATGGGGGGGTGCTAGAGGGATGGCCGGGGCGGCGGCGGAGCGGCGGTGGGGAGTGTTTTCGGGGCGGGCGGGGCGGCGCACCGCCGTCCGCGGGCGGCGGGGGGCTACTGTTTGGTCGGTGGTGGCTGGCGGCTCAGGGGGGTGGAGGTTGAAGATGAACCGCAGGCCCTTGATTTCGTATCCAACGGCTGCAAAATCGACTGACCAGAGATGAAAAAGTCAGTCGACCGACATGTAGCCTCACCTTGCTAGTGCGTTCAGTTTCGACAGCAAAATTTAGTTTCGACAGCAAAATTCAGTTTCAACAGTTAAGTTCAGTATCGAAAGTTAAGTTCAGTTTCGACAGTTAAGTTCAGTTTCGACAGTTAAGTTCAGAGATGAGCGGCTGATGTATTTTACATCTAGCACTTTGTGGTTATGTATTTTACGTCATGTATTGGAGATGCTATTAGAATTCCACTCAGGTTAACGTTGTTCGTTGTCTCTCTTGTCCTGATTCAGCCTCGGCGTCGTACAACTCACCGGAGCTGCTCCAATGACGGAACCCTCCATCACAGCGGAGCAGTACCTCGGGCTCCATCTCCAGACGCCTAAGATCTTCTTCCCCTCCTCCGACAGCAAAGTCAGTCGGAGCATCCTCACCGGCCAACCCAATCACGCTGAGATCGACATGGCTTCGCCAAAGAGGTTGTACACTTGTTGCATCTCTTTTTTACTCTACATGTTATATATATATTGTCCACTGAGCACACAGATTTGTTCCTTTAGTGTCTCCTTGAAAGAAAAAACGTAGGAATTTTAATTTTCACTTGTCCTCCTTCTCAAATTCCTATTCATGAAGCACAAGACTAAGAGATAGTAGCATAATAGCATTATAACCGTACATTTTCTTGTGGTTTGACTTAATCTCACCATGCTTCTTTGCATCCTGTGATCTTCGAATTGTTGTGAATCAAACACCCAGATTGGCAGAAATCCTGTGTTTTTAAATTCTCTGTTTTGCACGTGCATTCCTATCATATTCCTGTCTATTTCCTATCCCTGCATTGTTGGAATCCTCCAATTCAAACGAGCCCTTACAGAATTACTTCTCTTACAGATAGTTGTCAAAGAAAACCTTGCGTGGTTTGTCCCGCTCCTGCTGCGTTGTCGTCCACCCCAGCTCAGCTGCTCCAACGACAGAAGGGTCCAGCACAGATGGGATCCGGCCTCCAGACTGTCTTTCGCCGCCTCAGATCTTCTTCCCCACCACTGGCGGCCATGGAAACTGCATTACCATCATCAACCGAGCAGATGACCTCGAGGACTACACGGGTCCGCAAGAGAGGTCGCACTCTTTCGTGTCTGCTTACGTTTTGCGTCGCTTAATATTACATGCTACTTTATCGTCCTGTTCACCGATTAGACTCTGAGTCAGGTCCAAACTAATGGTCAAACATGAGTTTTTAAATGGTTGTGGGGTACATATCGGGGCCGCTATCAATAGTATCTATCTACTATCTGGTTAATCTCCGGTGTCTACTATGAGTTTCATGTTGGGTGGGAAACAAACAGTAAAGAAGCCATTATCTGTATTTTTTAACTGAAGCCATTATCTGCTTGCTATTATTGGTTTTGGGTCTATCCACAGGTTGCTACCATTACTCTGGATTTCTGCATGCACTCCTTACATAATCTCACTATGTTTTATTCCTATGCATGACAGCTATTGTAAACAAGGGAACTGAACATGTAGAGAAAAAGAGACGAGCCTTGCGTGGCAATAAAATTTCATGCAGACGTCGCTCCATGGTAGGCGCAAAGGCAGCCCCCCCTCCATGCATTTCGGATTGTAATCGAGAGGAAGATATCTGTTCTGAGGGGGATTCAGAAGGAGAAGACAACTCCTATTTACCCCTGAGGTCTTCGCTCTAACTTGGCATGCTGATGTTGGTTATATCATGCATATGGTGTCTTGCATTGCTTACTTTATACATCAAATATGTCATCTGCTTAGTTTAGACATCCTTTGTGCGAATGCCATCTGTTTAGTTTATTCATCGTTTATGTGAATTATGCAACACCATCTTGTTTAGCCAGGCATCATATATGTGAATTTTACAATGCCATCCTGCTTAGCCAGTCATCTTATATGTAAATTATATCAGGCCATCCTTTTTTTCGTTACATATTACATTTGTCAACAATGTTAGTACATTCAACTGCTCTTCGTGTGCATCAGTCATTTGACACGGTGATGGCAAATTCTGGAGTGAAAACAAGGTCTTCAGAGTAGACTATGTTATCTGACGAAGTGCATATCTCGCTGGTTACGGATAGCTCCTCAGAGGAGGATTCAGAGAAAGATGACCAGTCCTATGCCCCCCCGAGGTGTATGCTCTAACTTGCCAGGGTTATGTTGCTCATATCGTGCGTATGGTGTCTCGCATTGCTATGTCATTTTATTAGTTTAGACATGCTTTGTGTGAATGCCACCTGTTCAGTGTCTAATTACCATATATGTGAATTATGCATTGCCATCTTGTTGCAAGACATTATATATGTGAATTATACAATGTTATCTTGTTGCAAAGGCATTATATATGTGAATTATGCAATGCCATGCTGTTTAGCCAATCATCATGTATGTGAATTATATCATGCTATCATTTTTTTGTATTACATGTTCCATTTGTCGACAACGTTTGTATATTCAACTACTCTTCCTGTGCATCAGCCATTTGAAGCGGTGATGGAAGTATCTAGAGTGAAAACAAGGTATTCAGAGCAGACAATGCTACCTGCTGAAGCAGACATCTTGCTGGTTACAGAGAGCTCCTCAAACGAGGATTCAGAGACTGACGACCAGTCCTATTTCCCCCCTGAGGTCTATGCTCAAACTTGGCAGGGTTATATTACCCATGTCATGCATGTTGTCTTGCATTGCTTAGTTTTTACATCATATATGGATTGCCATCTGCTTACTTGCTTACTATATAAATCATATATTTGAATTATATCATGCCATCATGTTTACATAGTACATACACATCATCTATCTGAATTATGGCATGGCAACCCATTTAATAAAGACATCATATAGTTATATCATCTCATCCTGTTTAGTGTTTACATTCATCATATTTTGAATTATGGCATTCTATCCGTGAATGTATGTGAATTATGGCTTGCCAACCTATTTAATAAACACATTATATAGTTATGTCATGTCATCCTGTTTACATAGTCTCATATTTTGAACTATGTCTTTCCATCTTTTTTAGTTAGCCATCATAATGTGAAATTGTGTCATGCTATCCTGTTTAGTTAGCCATCATATATGTGAAATTGTGTCATGCTATCGTGTTTGGTTAGACAACATAAATATGAATTATTTCATGCCCTCTTTTATTCCCCACTATCCATTGCAACTCTCTATCATACAATGTCTATACGTTCAATTACTTTTCTTGCCGCCATTTGAATTGGAGAGCGTGATGGCAGTATCTAAGGGAGTAACAACATGGTCTTCAGAAAAGATAGTGCTACCAGTTGATGCAGATAGAACCACGGTTGTACTTGCCCAAGGACCAGATCCACCATACATAACCCAGACTCTCGCAGATTGTACCCCTACCCAGTTAGACAGAGAACCAGCTACACCCCTTCTAACCCCAACCCCGGCAGATAGTAACCCAGTTCCAGTTGACACAGCACCGTCTCCACCACAGAGCACCCAAACACGAGCAGTTAGTAAGGGAACTGCAGTGCCCAAAGCACGAGGACCAACACTCCGAATCCCAACTCAACGCTTATAGGAGAAGAAGATTTGTTCTCAGGTCAGGTTCTGTAGCTATGGATCATACTCCTTTGCTCTTGCATTACTGTATTTACTCATACCAACTATTTTCAAATTTGAAGGATGGAATTGAAACTCCAATGGCGCAACAGGTATGTTTTAAACCTGTTTCTTTAACTGGTTTGATGTTGTAACTTGCTCTATGTTGATTTCAGTTTCAATTGAATAAACAGTTATGTTCTCATGCCATGCACATTACAAGTGTTGTTATTGCTCTATAGTTACCCACACTTATATTCTGTCTATTCTGCTTTGTCTTGAACAAATATTATTTGAACTGTGTCTCTATCTTGATTTGGCAACAAAAACTAGAATGATATAGACCATAAAGTGACCATGGTATATAGATATATGTTTGTTTCATGCTGTTATCTTTTCCACTTTACTACTGAACTCATTTACCAAAATGAGTTTCATATACAACATGGTAAACATGTGATGTGTCTGCTTGTTTCTCTTTTAGAATGCGGACAAAATATTGGAGAACAGTACCGTGTTATCCAATGGTAAAGGAAGTAATGCAGATAAGGGTCAAGATAGTGAGACATCCCTGTTGGTCTCCAAGAAAGCTGATAAAAACTATCTTGACGACAGTGAGGGAACCCAAAAGTCCTGTCTTGATGTCGTGTTCGAGTTACTGGTCACTACTGCTGGCACAAGCTCTTCGAACTCGCTGCCTGAATCAGTTCGTCTTCTTGAGTCTCAACTTCAGGTTGAAAGACATCGATCAGATGTGCTGCGACAGGAAGCTGAAGGACTGAGGAAGTCCCTGCAGAATTCAGATGCATATTTTCTGGTGCAAAAGCAAGCGCTGGAGGATTTAAGCGCCAAACAAGAGAAAGTTAATAAGCTTGCTAAGCATCTTGCCAGCATTATGGGTACCCAGGATATTGTTCCTTGAGATCTTCTGAAGTGGTTTCAGTTCTGGATTTGTTTTGCTGCGGCGTTTAGTTGCGCTGGTCGCCAACTTTGACAACCAGTGTATATGATATGCTGCTTTGTTCCCTATATTTGCACTGGTGGCAAACTTTGATGCCCAGTGGATGTAATATGTGTAATAGCCGTCATAGCCTAGCGTTAGTTGCTTGCTTATTTATTTCCTTGTTGTCTTGTTTATTTGTTTGCTTGTAGTCATTGCAGTTCTTTTTCTGCGGTTAGCTAGTGGCTGTAATAACCTATTTTTTAAAACTGGGCCACAATAACCATGGGCTCATATTTACTGTAGTGACACTGGGCCTCCTACTGGCCGTAGAAACAGTGGGCCTTCTACGGGCCGTAGAAACAATGGGCCTTCTACGGGCCGTAGAAACAATGGGCCTTCTGCGGGCCGTATCATCAATGGGCCTTATACGGGCCGTTTGATCGATTGGCCAGACATGTGCCAAACAGACCGCATTATGGCCGTAAACGGGCTAGAGTTGGAACCGTCCGTTCATGGGCCGACCATAACGGGCAATAGTTAATAGGCCATATTTGATGACGCTATGAAAACGGCCCAACGTATTAATGGACCACAAATGGGCCGACTGTAACGACGGGCTGAATTTGGCCCACAAGCAGAAAATGACAGTAACGGGCCGTAAGTAACCGAATGCTAGAAATGAGCCCAAGAATAAATGGGCTCTGAGAAGGCCGAAAGATAACATGGGCTGGAAACGGCCCAACGGAATAACGGGCCGTTAATGGGTATAAAGTGATACACTGTTCATTACGGGCCAGTTTCACCACGGGCCGTTAATGGGTGTAAAGTAATACACTGTCCATTACGGGCCATTTTCACCACGGGCCGTTAATAGGCCAAGAGTTACATAGGGCCTCATATGGGCCCAAAGACGTCATGGGCCATACATGCGTCAGAAGTGAAAACGGGCTGGAATCATATTGGATGGCCCAGATGACGCTACTGGGCCTAATTCGGATAGGGCGTAACGGGCCTTGGGTTAGCGGGCTGTAAATGGGCTATATACGAACAGGCCGTTAACAGGCTTTCCATTGGCCGGCCCGACAGCTTTTGACCAAGTCAAACGGGCCGGCCTTTTCATAGGAATGGGCCTCTGTTGGGCCGTGCCACGTGTCGACGTATCATAGGCGCCTTCCGTCTAATGAGTGGATGACATCTGTCCCAACGATGAGCCGACACGTGTTTCCTCCAGCCAATGATGATTTTACACCTGGAAAATCCCGATTGGTCGGGGCTGTTAACGGGTTATCGGATCCAAAACCCGACCTGATAGCTTAACGGCGCTCCGTTACGGTGGATGCCACATATCGGTCACCCTTGACGAAAGCACTTCTGTGACGCGTGATTTATCGTCATGGAAGTGGACACTTCCGTGATGATAATTTTGGTAATGTCATGGAACACTTCTACGACAGCACAGGTATGACTATCTTGATTCTGTCATAAATTTGTCATGGATGTACATGCATGACAAAAAACGCGACCTACTGTGACAAACACGTATCATCACGGAAATGTATTTTTTTGTAGTGTCCCTACTCCGAAACCCCACGAGAGGGTAGTATTCCTCCCTCATTTTGTCCACGGGCTAGGGTTTCCCGTCCACCCGTTCGTTCGCGGCATCATGTATTATTACGGGATCGATTTCCATGATCTATCCCCCAATTCCTTCCTCAACATCTCGGCATTCATCGTCGTGTGCGAGGCTTTTCTCCGCATCTCGTCACACTTCGGCTTATGGCTGAAGTTCTTTAATGTGAAGCCCAAGGTAGTGGGCGGCGAGCACGCCGAGTGCGGGGGCACTATGGTGAGCAAGATGCCCAACGTCACATGGCCAACAGGTACTTTTAGTGATTCTGTCAAAGAGTGGCAACAGCAGTGGTTTTACATCACTGAGCCGCGCGGCGCGGAATGGCCCGCTGCTCCTGAGTGCCGATCTGGAGCCCCTCTGCGGCTTAAGTCCTGGCCTAAGAAGGGCCTGAACTGGTCTCCGTCCGACAAACTACCGGTGCTCCATACGCGCGTTAAGGATATGGAAGACAAGAACATCGAACTTGTCAATGTAGTCCAGGTGATGTTAGTTCGCCGGATCCTGCCTTGTCAACACCGGTCTTGCAATTTATGGAAATTCGATCCGGCCAAGCACCAGACCCTACGAGAGCTCTTTGGCTCCACGCACAAGGACATCTGGAAGGTGCTTTTCAAGTCCGGCAAATCATGGCCGGACTCTACCGAGGACCGCGGGTACCAACTGTCCCGCCATGCAAGCTCGGTAAGTCATTGTCGGAGTAAATGGCCACGGGTAGCCTAACCGACTCCCCCTGGCTCTTTAAAAATTATCGGGCCGATCAAGCCTTCAAGCACCCACAACACAGGGCCGCCTTCCCCTAGCCGGCTATCTCACAGGCCGACTACTGGAAGGCGACCCGGCCCTAAAGACCCTCCCGAAGAGAGCTATAAGATGGCCGACTCCAAGAAGCCGGCCACAAGAGGACTGACCCCCAGAAGCCAGCCACAAGAAGACCGGCTCCCGGCAAGCGACCGAGATCGCACCCTCGAGGGCTGCACCCACATACCGGTGACGAGACGGGGCGTGGCTACAGTACAGCCTGCCACCCCCGAATCCCGGAGCATGCGTGGCCACAGTGCGCCATACGGGTTGTCCATCCCCCGTCCGGCGCGGCACTGTTGCCATGTTGACCATGACGCCACCCACGACAAGCTGTCAGTATGGCCCGCGGGTGGCGGGCCCCCTCAGCCAGAGAGATGCTCGAAGGCGGCCAAGCCTCCCCAAGTCAGCCTGGGGGGTAGCCGGCTCCCAATAGCCGGCTACCTCCCTCCCTCGAAGTATGCGCATCATTAAGGAGACAAGACGAGGTAAGGCTATAGTGATAGCCTGCCAGGCAGCGACACTGTAGCCATGCTTACCTCGACAAAGCCCTCGACATCAGGGGCGAGGCTACAGTAACCAGCCATCGACAAGACCCCCAGGCGGTGGGGCCGTCCTGTCGGCCAAGAAGCGGGCAGCCGACGGGACCCACCAGTCGGCGGGCCCCAGTGGTCGGCGGAGAAGCCGGCGAATGCACACACTGACGGCTAGGACCCGCGTCGAGCCGGATTACCATTGTACCCCTGGGGGGTAGGCCTATATAAACCCCCAGGGCACCCATGCAAAGGGTTGATCTCTTAGAGTTTTAGACACCACGTAGAGAGAAAAGGAGAGCTAGCCTTGCCATTCTTCTTCCTCTAGCCAAACAGCTCAAGGAGCCACTTGTAGCCACTTGTGTTGATCTAGTGATCATGCGGAGACCCCACAGAGCAGGACTAGGGGTATTATCTCCACGGAGAGCCCCGAACCTGGGTAAGAATCACCGGCGTGCATGTTGGGGAACGTAGTAATTTCAAAAAAAATTCCTACGCACACGCAAGATCATGGTGATGCCTAGCAACGAGAGGGGAGAGTGTTGTCCACGTACCCTCGTAGACCGAAAGCGGAAGCGTTATCACAACGCGGTTGATGTAGTCGTACGTCTTCATGATCCGACCAATCAAGTACCGAATGCACGGCACCTCCGAGTTCAGCACACGTTCAGCTCGATGACGTCCCTCGAACTCGGATCCAGCCGAGTGTTGAGGGAGAGTTTCGTCAACACGACGGCGTGGTGATGATGATGATGTTCTACCGTCGCAGGGCTTCGCCTAGGCTCCGCAACGATATTATCGAGGTGTAGTATGGTGGAGGCGGGCACCGCACACGGCTAAAATATCATATATCAATTGTGTGTCCATGGGGTGCCCCCTGCCCCCGTATATAAAGGAGCAAGGGGGAGGCCGCCGGCCTAGGGAGGAGAGGCGTGCCAGGAGGGGGTGTCCTACTCCCACCAGGAGTAGGACTCCTCCTTTCCTTGTTGGAATAGGAGAAGGGAAGGGAGAAGGAGAAAGAAGGAAGGGGGCGCGCCCCCTCCCTAGTCCAATTCGGACTAGTCCATGGGGAGGGGTGCGGCCACCCTTTGGGGTCTTTCTCTCCTTTCCCGTATGGCCCATTAAGGCCCAATACGAATTCCCGTAACTCTCCGGTACTCCGAAAAATACCCGAATCACTCGGAACCTTTCCGAAGTCCGAATATAGTCTTCCAATATATCGATCTTTACGTCTCGGCCATTTCGAGACTCCTCGTCATGTCCCCGATCTCATCCGGGACTCCGAACTCCTTCGGTGCATCAACATACATAAACTCATAATAAAACTGTCATCGTAACGTTAAGCGTGCGGACCCTACGTGTTCGAGAACTATGTAGACATGACCGAGACACCTCTCCGGTCAATAACCAATAGAGGAACCTACATGCTCATATTGGTTCCCACATATTCTACGAAGATCTTTATCGGTCAGACCGCATAACAACATACGTTGTTCCCTTTGTCATCGGTATGTTACTTGCCCGAGATTCGATCGTCGGTATCTCGATACCTAGTTCATTCTCGTTACCGGCATGTCTCTTTACTCGTTCCGTAATACATCATCCCGCAACTAACTCATTAGTCACAATGCTTGCAAGGCTTATAGTGATGTGCATTACCGAGTGGGCCCAGAGATACCTCTCCGACAATCGGAGTGACAAATCCTAATCTCGAAATACGCCAACCCAACGAGTATCTTTGGAGACACCTGTAGAGCACCTTTATAATCACCCAGTTTCGTTGTGACGTTTGGTAGCACACAAAGTGTTCCTCCGGTAAACGGGAGTTGCATAATCTCATAGTCATAGGAACATGTATAAGTCATGAAGAAGGCAATAGCAACATACTAAACGATCGAGTGCTAAGCTAACGGAATGGGTCAAGTCAATCACGTCATTCTCCTAATGAGGTGATCCCGTTAATCAAATGACAACTCATGTCTATGGCTAGGAAACATAACCATCTTTGATTAACGAGCTAGTCAAGTAGAGGCATACTAGTGACACTCTGTTTGTCTATGTATTCACACACGTATTATGTTTCCGGTTAATACAATTCGAGCATGAATAATAAATATTTATCATGATATAAGGAAATAAATAATGCTTTATTATTGCCTCTAGGGCATATTTCCTTCAGTCTCCCCCTTGCACTAGAGTCAATAATCTAGTTCACATTGCCATGTGATTTAACATCAATAGTTCACATCACCATGTGATTAACACCCATAGTTCACATCGTCATGTGACCAACACCCAAAGGGTTACTAGAGTCAGTAATCTAGTTCACATCGCTATGTGATTAACACCCAAAGAGTACTAAGGTGTGATCATTTTTTGATTGTGAGATAATTTTAGTCAACGGGTCTGTCACATTCAGATCCGTAAGTATTTTGCAAATTTCTATGTCTACAATGCTCTGCATGGAGCTACTCTAGCTAATTGCTCCCACTTTCAATATGTATCTAGACCGAGACTTAGAGTCATCTAGATTAGTGTCAAAACTTGCATCGACGTAACCCTTTACAATGAACCTTTTGTCACTTCCATAATCGAGAAACATATCCTTATTCCACTAAGGATAATCTTGACCGCTGTCCAGTGATCTACTCCTAGATCACTATTGTACTCCCTTGCCAAAATCAGTGTAGGGTATACAATAGATCTGGTACACAACATGGCATACTTTATAGAACCTATGCCAAGGCATAGGGAATGACTTTCGTTCTCTTTCTATCTTCTGTCGTGGTCGGGTTTTGAGTCTTACTCAATTTCACACCTTGTAACACATGCAAGAACTCTTTCTTTGACTGTTCTATTTTGAACTACTTCAAAATCTTGTTAAGGTATGTACTCACTGAAAAAACTTATCAAGCGTCTTGATCTATCTCTATAGATCTTGATGCTCAATATGTAAGCAGCTTCACCGAGGTCTTTCTTTGAAAAACTCCTTTCAAACACTCCTTTATGCTTTGCAGGATAATTCTACATTATTTCCGATCAACAATATGTCATTCACATATACTTATCAGAAATGCTGTAGTGCTCCCACTCACTTTCTTGTAAATACAGGCTTCACCGCAAGTCTGTATAAAACTATATCCTTTGATCAACTTATCAAAGCGTATATTCCAACTCCGAGATGCTTGCACCAGTCCATAGATGGATCGCTGGAGCTTGCATATTTTGTTAGCACTTTTAGGATTGACAAAACCTCCTGGTTGCATCATATACAACTATTCTTTAATAAATCCATTAAGGAATGCAGTTTTGTTTATCCATTTGCCATATTTCATAAAATGCGGCAATTGCTAACATGATTCAGACAGACTTAAGCATAGATACGAGTGAGAAACTCTCATCGTAGTCAACACCTGAAACTTGTCGAAACCTTTTGCGACAATTCTAGCTTTTTAGATAGTAACACTACTATCAGCGTCCGTCTTCCTCTTGAAGATCCATTTAATCTCAATGGCTCGCCAATCATTGGGCAAGTCAATCAAAGTCCATACTTTGTTCTCATACATGGCTCTCATCTCAGATTTCATGGCTTCAAGCCATTTTGCGGAATCTGGGCTCACCATCGCTTCTTCATAGTTCGTAGGTTCGTCATGGTCTAGTAACATAACCTCCAGAACAGGATTACCGTACCACTCTGGTGCGGATCTTGATCTAGTTGACCTACGAGGTTCAGTAATAACTTGATCTGAAGTTTCATGATCATTATCATTAACTTCCTCACTAATTGGTGTAGGAGTCACAGGAATAGATTTCTGTGGTGAACTACTTTCCAATAAGGGAGCAGGTACAGTTACCTCATCAAGTTCTACTTTCCTCCCACTCACTTCTTTCGAGAGAAACTCCTTCTCTAGAAAGGATCCATTCTTAGCAACGAATGTCTTGCCTTCGGATCTGTGATAGAAGGTGTACCCAACTGTCTCCTTTGGGTATGCTATGAAGACACATTTCTCCGATTTGGGTTTGAGCTTATCAGGATGAAACTTTTTCACATAAGCATCGCAACCCCAAACTTTAAGAAACGACAACTTTGGTTTCTTGCCAAACCACAGTTCATAAGATGTCGTCTCAACGGATTTAGATGGTGTCCTATTTAGAGTGAATGCAGCCGTCTCTAAAGCATAACCCCAAAACGATAGCGGTAAATCAGTAAGAGACATCATAGATCGCACCATATCTAATAAAGTACGATTACGACGTTCGGACACACCATTACGCTGTGGTGTTCCGGGTGACGTGAGTTGTGAAACTATTCCGCATTGTTTCAAATGTAGGCCAAAGTCGTAACTCAAATATTCTCCTCCACGATCTGATCATAGAAACTTTATTTTCTTGTTACGATGATTTTCAACTTCACTCTGAAATTCTTTGAACTTTTCAAATGTTTCGGACTTATGTTTCATTAAGTAAATATACCCATATCTGCTCAAATCATCTGTGAAGGTGAGAAAATAACGATACCCGCCACGAGCCTCAATATTCATCGGACCACATACATCTGTATGTATGATTTCCATTAAATCTGTTGCTCTCTCCATAGTTCCGGAGAACGGTGTTTTAGTCATCTTGCCCATGAGGCACGGTTCCCAAGTACCAAGTGATTCATAATCAAGTGATTCCAAAAGTCCATCAGTATGGAGTTTCTTCATGCGCTTTACACCGATATGACCTAAACGGCAGTGCCACAAATAAGTTGCACTATCATTATTAACTTTGCATCTTTTGGCTTCAATATTATGAATATGTGTATCACTACGATCGAGATCCAACAAACCATTTTCGTTGGTGTGTATGACCATAGAAGGTTTTTATTCATGTAAACAGAACAACAATTGTTCTCTAACTTAAATGAATAACCGTATTGCAATAAACATGATCAAATCATATTCATGCTGAACGCAAACACCAAATAACACTTTATTTAGTTTCAACACTAATCCCGAAAGTATAGGGAGTGTGCGATGATGATCATATCAATCTTGGAACTACTTCCAACACACATCGTCACCTCGCCTTATACTAGTCTCTGTTTATTCTGCAACTCCCGTTTCGAGTTACTACTCTTTAGCAACTGAACCAGTATCAAATGCCGAGGGGTTGCTATAAACACTAGTAAAGTACACATCAATAACATGTATATCCAATATACCTTTGTTCACTTTGCCATCCTTCTTATCCACCAGACTTAGGCTTCTTAACTTGAGCAGCAACTTGCTTGCCATTCTTTTTGAAGTTCCCCTTCTTCCCTTTGCCCTTTTCTTGAAACTAGTGGTCTCGTCAACCATCAACACTTGATGTTTTTCTTGATTTCTACCTTCGTCGATTTCAGCATCACGAAGAGCTCAGGAATTACTTCCGTCATCCCTTGCATACTATAGTTCATCACGAAGTTCTACTAACTTGGTGATGGTGACTAGAGAATTCTACCAATCACTATTTTATCTGGAAGATTAACCCCCACTTGATTCAAGTGATTGTAGCACAAGACAATCTGAGCACATGCTCACTAGTTGAGCGATTCTCCTCCATCTTTTAGCTATAGAACTTGTTGGAGACTTCATATCTCTCAACTCGGGTATTTGCTTGAAATATTAACATCAATTCCTGGAACATCTCATATGGTCCATGACGTTCAAAACGTCTTTGAAGTCCCTATTCTGAGCCGTTAAGCATGGTGCACTTAAACTGTCAAGTAGTCATCATATTGAGCTAGCCAAACGTTCATAACGTCTGCATCTGCTCCTGCAATAGGTCTGTCACCTAGCGGTGCATCAAGGACATAATTCTTCTGTGCAGCAATGAGGATAATCCTCAGATCACGGATCCAATCCGCATCTTTGCTACTAACATCTTTCACCATAATTTTTTCTCTAGGAACATATCAAAAATAAACACAGGCAAGCAACAACGCGAGCTATTGATCTACAACATAATTTGCAAAATACTATCAGGAATAATTTCATGATAAATTTAAGTTCAATTAATCATATTACTTAAGAACTCCCACTTAGATAGGCATCCCTCTCATCATCTAAGTGATTACGTGATCCAAATCAACTAAACCATGTCCGATCATCACGTGAGATGAAGTAGTTTCAATGGTGAACATCACTATGTTGATCATGTCTACTATATGATTCATGGTCGACCTTTCGGTCTGCATATGCTAGGCTCGTCAAGTTTAACCTGAGTATTCCGGGTGTGCAACTGTTTTGCACCCGTTGTATTTGAATGTAGAGCCTATCACACCCGATCATCACGTGGTGTCTCGGCACGAAGAACTTTTTCAATGGTGCATACTCAGGGAGAACACTTTTATCTTGAAATTTTAGTGAGAGTTCATCTTATAATGCTACCATCAATCAAAGCAAGATAAGATGCATAAAAGATTAACATCACATGCAATCAATATAAGTGATATGATATGGCCATCATCATCTTGTGCTTGTGATCTCCATCTCCGAAGCACCGTCATGATCACCATCGTCACCGGCGCGACACCTTGATCTCCATCGTAGTATCGTTGTCGTCTCGCCAACTTATTGCTTTTACGACTATCGCTATCGCTTAGTGATAAAGTAAAACAATTACATGACGATTGCATTGCATACAATAAAGCGACAACCATATGGCTCCTGCCAGTTGCCGATAACTCGGTTACAAAACATGATCATCTCATACAATAAAATATAGCATCATGTCTTGACCATATCACATCACAACATGCCCTGCAAAAACAAGTTAGACGTCCTCTACTTTGTTGTTGCAAGTTTTACGTGGCTGCTACGGGCTTAGCAAGAACCGTTCTTACCTACGCATCAAAACCACAACGATAGTTTGTCAAGTTGGTGATGTTTTAACCTTCGCAAGGACCGGGCGTAGCCACACTCGGTTCAACTAAAGTGAGAGAGACAGACACCCGCCAGTCACCTTTAAGCAACGAGTGCTCCCAATGGTGAAACCAGTCTCGAATAAGCGTACGCGTAATGTCGGTCCAGGCCGCTTCATCTCACAATACCGCTCAACCAAAGTATGACATGCTGGTAAGCAGTATGACTTATATCGCCCACAACTCACTTGTGGTCTACTCGTGCATAGCATCAATGCATAAAACCAGGCTCGGATGCCACTGTTGGGGAACGTAGTTCAAAAAAAATTCCTACGCACACGCAAGATCATGGTGATGCCTAGCAACGAGAGGGGAGAGTGTTGTCCACGTACCCTCGTAGACCGAAAGCGGAAGCGTTATCACAATGCGGTTGATGTAGTCGTACGTCTTCACAATCCGACCGATCAAGTACCGAATGCACGGCACCTCCGAGTTCAGCACACGTTCAGCTCGATGACGTCCCTTGAACACCGATCCAGCGAGTGTTGAGGGAGAGTTTCGTCAACACGACGGCGTGGTGACGATGATGATGTTCTACCGACGCAGGGCTTCGCCTAGGCTCCGCAACGATATTATCGAGGTGTAGTATGGTGGAGGGGGCACCGCACACGACTAAAATATCATATATCAATTGTGTGTCCATGGGGTGCCCCCTGCCCCCGTATATAAAGGAGCAAGGGGGAGGCCGCCGGCCTAGGGAGGAGAGGCGCGCCAGGAGGGGGAGTCCTACTCCCACCGGGAGTAGGACTCCTCCTTTCCTTGTTGGAATAGGAGAAGGGAAGGGAGAAGGAGAAAGAAGGAAGGGGGCGCCCCCCCCCCTCCCTAGTCCAATTCGGACTAGTCCATGGGGAGGGGTGCGACCACCCGTTGGGTTCTTTCTCTCCTTTCCCGTATGGCCCATTAAGGCCCAATACGAATTCCCGTAACTCTCCGGTACTCCGAAAAATACCCGAATCACTCGGAACCTGTCCGAAGTCCGAATATAGTCTTCCAATATATCGATCTTTACGTCTCGGCCATTTTGAGACTCCTCGTCATCTCCCCGATCTCATCCGGGACTCCGAACTCCTTCAGTACATCAGCATACATAAACTCATAATAAAACTGTCATCGTAACGTTAAGCGTGCGGACCCTACGGGTTCGAGAACTATGTAGATATGACCAAGACACCTCTCCGGTCAATAACCAATAGCGGAACCTGGATGCTGATATTGGTTCCCACATATTCTATGAAGATCTTTATCGGTCAGACCGCATAACAACATACGTTGTTCCCTTTGTCATCGGTATGTTACTTGCCCGAGATTCGATCGTCGGTATCTTGATACCTAGTTCAATCTCGTTACCGGCAAGTCTCTTTACTCGTTCCGTAATACATCATACCGCAACTAACTCATTAGTCACAATGCTTGCAAGGCTTATAGTGATGTGCATTACCGAGTGGGCCCAGAGATACCTCTCCGACAATCGGAGTGACAAATCCTAATCTCGAAATACGCCAACCCAACAAGTACCTTTGGAGACACCTGTAGAGCACCTTTATAATCACCCAGTTACGTTGTGACGTTTGGTAGCACACAAAGTGTTCCTCCGGTAAACGGGAGTTGCATAATCTCATAGTCATAGGAACATGTATAAGTCATGAAGAAATCAATAGCAACATACTAAACGATCGAGTGCTAAGCTAACGGAATGGGTCAAGTCAATCACGTCATTCTCCTAATGAGGTGATCCCGTTAATCAAATGACAACTCATGTCTATGGCTAGAAAACATAACCATCTTTGATTAACGAGCTAGTTAAGTAGAGGCATACTAGTGACACTCTGTTTGTCTATGTATTCACACATGTATTATGTTTCCGGTTAATACAATTCTAGCATGAATAATAAACATTTATCATGATATAAGGAAATAAATAATACTTTATTATTGCCTCTAGGGCATATTTCCTTCAGTGCATGTCTTCGCCTTATCCCGTTTCCAGGCACCGGCGATGTATTACTGGCTCCCACAATGATAAGCCACCCGTTGGCATATGTCGCACCTACCACCCGACATTTGGCGTCCACCGTGGGGCCAGGTGCACCGTCGTCCGGAGACCTGTTCTGGACGGGAACCCTTTTCCTCCCCAGTGAGCATAGCCAGCCCGGCACGCCCGATGGCGCTTGCCCCGACGCGCTGCAAGGCGTCGACGACGCCTGTGCGACGAACTGCCTCGCCGATCTTCTTGGCAAGGCTCGCATCTCCGACGAGCCTGCGTCCGACGCGGGCACAGACTGCCCCGAGAGCCGCCTTGTCAGCCTCCTCGACCAGCTTCACGTCTTCAGCGAGCTTGCTGTGGACTTGGAGTCGGTCGGCTCCATCGACCCGATGCTTGTCGACTCCGACACGGCATCGGTTGACGCCTTCCCCACCAACGTGGTGATCATCGACGACCCTCTTCCTCGAGCCGACAGTGGCAGCAGCTCTGTCACCGAGGTGCTGGTCATCAGCCACGGCGCCGTCTTAGGTGAGAACACCCACGACGCCCTACAAGTGGCGCTGCACGACTTGTCTGTCCCCATTCCGGCCGACGCCGACGCCGAGACACTGGAGGCACACCGCCTCGCCCTCGTCGCGGAAGGCCAGAAGATAGCATCCATGAGACGCCTCACTGAGGCTCACCATCGCGAAGTCGACCGCGCCGCCTTCGGTACGCCGCCTCCTGGCGGGCCGAGCCGAGCCGGCTTCGTCAAGAAGAGCGGCGCGGCCATCGCCAGCATGCTGGGAGCAGACCGCCCAGTCTACGCCACGCCACTCGAGAACCCGCAAGCCGCTCAGGCGGCCGTAGATGAGCTGAACGGGCTGGGGGCCGACGCGCTCCCCTACATGACTAGACGCATCCAGCAGCTGATCGACGCGGCCCCAGAGCGGCATGAAGCCAGCGCCTGTGCTGAAAGTCCTCTCCCACGCCGAGAGCACGACGCGACATCTCGGACGCCGACTGCAGACGGCGCCCGCGCAAGAAAAGACAAGGAGCCGGCTGCTAGCCGCGGTCGGACTCTGCTCACCATCGAGCGCGACGCAGAAGGCCGCCCCCGAGCTGTGGAACGATGAGGCGATCCGCCTCCTCCCCCACCTCGTGGGGAGAGATATCCCACCCCGCTTCCTGTTACGCATCCGACTCTAGGCGGCCGACTAGGCCACCGCGAACGAGTCGGCGAGAATGACGCCCGCCACCGGATCAATCGCCTAGCGCGATCCCTGGCGCTAGAAGAAGAAGATGATGTCGGCCCACCTTGCTTTGGCCCCTGCATCCGCGACGAACCCTTCCCCAAAGGGTTCTCGCTGCCAAAAGACACGCCAAAATACAACGGCTCCGTGAAGCCGGAAGACTGGTTGATCGATTACTCCACCGCAGTCTGCATAGCGAACGGCAACAGGCGCGTTGCCGTGAAGTACGTCCCGCTGATGCTTCAAGGCACGACACGCACTTGGCTGAATAGCCTCAAGCCCTACAGCATCAACAGCTGGCTAGACTTCATGGAAGTCTTCATCCATAATTCACCAGCACGTACAAGCGTCCTCCCAAGCCCCGCCAGCTCTCCTTGTGCGTCCAAGGGCCCAGCAAATCAACTCGCGACTACCTCACGCGTTGGGCCGAGCTCCGCAACTCCTGCGAAGGGGTGCGCGAGGTTCTAGCCATAGAGTACTTCACCGCCGGGTGCCGAGAGGGCACCCTCCTCAAGCACCGGCTCCTCTGCGATGAGCCGACTACCCTCGATGAGCTGCTGATCATAGCAGACAAGTACGCCACGGCCGACTCTTCAATGAAGACCGAGCTTCGAGTGGATGCCTCTGGAAAGGTGCTCGCTCCGGCTCCCAAGACACCGGCTGGCGACTCCAGTCGACGCCCTTACCAGAACGACAACAAGCGCAAGGCCCCTATGCCGCCTTCTACCAGTCGACAAGTAGCTACAGTCGAAGACGAACAACATGAAGAACGGCCCGCGCCCAAGAAGTAGAAGGGCGGCAGGCCACCTTGGCAGCCGGCTTTCTCGTACGAACAAACCCTTGAGGCCCCCTGCAAGTTTCAAAGTGGCGCGAAGCTGTCCAACCACACGACCCGGAAGTGTCATTGGCTCACGCGGATCTCCAAAGGCGAAGGGCTGGTGCCGCCTCCACCTGCTGGCCAGCCGCCCCCAGCTCCTCAGCAGCCAGCTGTTCGACCAGCAGTCGGAGCCATTCAAGACGAGTTCCCAGACGAGCACGCCGCCTACATCGTCTTTACAAGCCAAACTGAAGACAGGCGCAGTCGGCGCCGACAACACCAAGAAGTCAACGCGGTGGCCTCTAACAACCCAGAGTTTATGCATTGGTCTGAGAAGCCTATCAGCTGGAGCCGGGCCGATCACCCAGAGGTGATGCCGTCTCCCGGCTCCTATGCATTGGTGTTGGACGCCACCCTCGCGAAAGAAAGGCGAGCTGCCCGTTTCTCCCGTGTACTGATTGACGGTGGGAGCAGCATCAACATACTGTACCGCGACACCATGGAGAAGCTGAACATCAAGACGAAACAACTCATGCCAAGCCAGACTGTGTTCCATGGCATCGTACCCGGCCTGTCCTGTTCACCAATCGGCAAGATCAAGATGGATGTTCTCTTCGGAGACAAGGATCACTTCCGCCGAGAGGCAATCTAGTTTGAAGTGGTGGATCTAGAGAGCCCCTACCACACATTGCTTGGCCGACCTGCCCTGGCCAAGTTCATGGTTGTGCCCCACTACGCCTACCTCAAGATGAAGATACTGTGTTCAAAGGGGATCATCAACATAGCCTGACACTACAAGAAATCCTCCGAGTGTGCTGCAGCCAGCAGCCGGCTGGCTGAGTCCCTCGTGATTGCTGAAGAGAAGAAGATGCTGGACCGAGTCGTGGCCATGGCCGGCAAGCAGCCGGCCCTGTCCCCTGACCCCAAGGAATATGACGCTCAAGGCTCCTTCCAGCCAGCCAAGGAAACAAAGAAGATACCGCTAGACCCGGAGAACCCGGAGAGGTTTGCTGTCATTGGGGCAAACTTGGACAGCAAATAGGAAGGCGAGCTCGTCGACTTCCTCCATGAGAATCGGGACATCTTTGCATGGTCACCAAAGGACATGCCGGGTGTTCCGAAGGATCTCGCCGAGCACAAGCTACACGTTCGAGCAGACGCAAAACCAGTCAAACAAGCCCTCCGCCGACTGTCAGAGGAAAAGAGAAGGATTGTGGGAGAAGAGATAGCCCGTCTCCTGGCAGCCGGCTTCATTATAGAGGTGTTTTTTCCAGAGTGGCTTGCCAACCCGGTCCTGGTGTTGACGAAAAACAATAAATGGCGCATGTGTATAGATTAAACCAGCCTCAACAAAGCCTGCCCCAATGATCCGTTTGCCTTACCTCGAATCGATCAGGTGATAGACTCCATAGCCGGATGCGAGCTGTTGTGTTTCTTGGATGCTTACTCAGGCTACCACCAGATAAAGTTGGATCCAGCCGACCGCCTGAAGACAGCCTTCATCACACCATTCGGAGCTTTCTGCTACCTGACTATGACATTCGGCTTGAGAAATGCCGGTGCCACTTTTCAGCGTTGCATGCGGAAATGCCTCCTCAAGCAACTCGGCAGAAATGCCCACGTCTATGTAGACGATATTGTGGTGAAGACGGAGAAGCGCGGCACCCTGCTGGAAGACCTCAGAGAAACATTTGCCAACTTGCGCCGGTTTCAGATCAAGCTCAACCCTGAGAAATGCGTGTTCAGAGTACCAGCTTGCCAGCTTCTAGGCTTTTTGGTCTCCGAACGCGGCATCGAGTGCAACCCAGTGAAGATCAAGTCCATAGAGAGAATGGAAATTCCTACCAAGCTGCGAGACGTCCAAAAGTTTACCGGGTGCCTGGCCTCCCTGAACCGCTTCATCAGCCGGCTAGGAGAGAAGGCTCTCCCCCTGTACCGACTCATGAAAAAGTCCACCCACTTCAAGTGGAACGACCAAGCAGACCAAGCTTTCCACGAGTTGAAGAAGATGCTGACCACGCCGCCTGTCTTGGCGGCGCCGACTGAGAAAGAGCCCATGCTCCTTTACATTGCCGCGACTAGCCGAGTGGTCAGCACAGTTATTGTGGTCCAACACCCAGAAGAAGGTCGGGCTCAGTTAGTCCAGAGGCCGGTGTATTATTTGAGCGAAGTACTGTCCACTTCGAAGCAAAACTACCCGCACTACTAGAAGATGTGCTATGGAGTATACTTCACCCCCAAGAAGCTGAAGCCCTACTTTCAAGAGCATCCCATCACGGTCGTATGTACTGCCCCGCTCGCCGAGATCATATGCAGCCGGGATGCATCCGACCGGGTGGCTAAGTGGGCCATTGCGCTGGCTCCTTACACGATCTTCTACCAGCCTCGCACCGCCATCAAGTCCCAAGCATTGGCCGACTTCCTTGTCGACTGGGCCGAGACCCAGTACCTACCGCTGGCTCCCGACTCCACTCATTGGCGGATGCACTTCGATGGATCCAAGATGTGCACCGGCTTGAGAGTCGGCATCGTCCTCACCTCTCCCATGGGCGACAAACTCAGATACACATTGCAAATTCATTTTGCCGCCTCCAACAATGTGGCCGAGTACGAGGCGCTCATACACGGGCTCCGGCTAGACAAAGAGCTCGGCATCCGCCGGATCCTGTGCTATGGCGACTCGGATTTGGTAGTCCAACAATCATCCGGCGACTGGGACGCCAAGGACGCAAACATGGCGAGCTACCGATTCCTCGTTCAGCAAATCAGCGAATACTTTGAAGGATGCGAGTTCCTCCACGTGCCACGGGCTGACAACGAGCAAGCAGATGCCCTGGCACGAATCGGCTCCACCCGACAAGCTATACCAACCGGCGTCTCTCCCCAACACCTCCTCAAGCTGTCTGCCAAGCCGTCTCCAGAATCAGACTCCATCTTCGTACTGCCTACCCCTGATGCGGTCGGATCCGACTTGGGGAACCTAGCAGGCGGCACGGGGACTTTGACATGCGGCCCGGGGACTGCCGTAGTCGCACCCAGCTCGGGGACTTCAGAACCCGGCCCGGGGACTGCAGCAGTCGGCCCGGGGACTGCAACGACACAACAGCCGGTGGCCGACTCCAACTCTTCACCACCCAACCCACCCACCCTGGTCGCAGTAGCTGTATTGGCAATAGAAGAAGTCACAGCTCCATCATGGGCCCAACCCATCCTCAACTTCCTGGTAAACAGAGAGCTGCTGACTGACGAGATCTCGGTAAGAAAAGTTCAACGCCGAGCCGGAGCATACACAATAATAAACAGAGAACTCGTTAAGCGCAGCGTCACTGGAGACTTCCAGCGCTGCGTCGAGCCAGAGAAGGGCATAGCAATCCTCAAAGACATCCACCAAGGTGAATGCGGCCACCACACGGCCTCAAGATCACTTGTCGCCAAAGCTTTCCGCCATGGTTTCTTCTGGCCGACTGCTTTGGAAGACGCCAAGGAATTAGTCAAATGCTGCAAAGGGTGCCAAGTCATCAGCTCCAAGCAACACCTGCCGGCTTCTGCACTCAAAACCATCCCCCTCACCTGGCCCTTTGCCGTATGGGGATTGGACATGGTGGGCCCATTCAAGACGGCGGGCGGCGGCATGACACATCTGCTTGTCGCCGTGGACAAATTCACCAAGTGGATCGAAGCGAAGCCAATCATGAAGCTGAATGGGCCGACTGTCATGACATTCATCGCAGATATCACTACCCGGTATGGCGTACCACACAGCATCATCACCAACAATGGCATGAATTTTGCCAAAGGAGCACTGGCACGTTTCTGCGCGACACAGGGTATCCGACTGGACTTAGCGTCAGTTGCCCACCCGCAGTCAAACGGCCAAGTCAAGCGAGCAAACGGCCTCATCCTCTCCGGCATCATGCCCCGACTGGTCGTACCACTGGAGCGTTCGGCCCACTGCTGGCTCGATGAGCTGCCGGCTGTCGTCTGGAGTCTGCGTACTACCCCGAACAAGTCAACCGGCTTCACCCCTTTCTTCCTTGTATATGGTGCCGAGGCTCTCATCCCAACTGACATTGAGTTCGACTCACCTCGGGTCACCATGTACACGGAGGCAGAGGCCAAGGAAGCGCGAGAAGACGGCGTTGACCTGCTGAAAGAGGGCCGGTTGTTAGCACTCAGCCGGTCCGCCATCTACCAGCAGGGTTTGCGCCGTTACCACAACCGGAAGGTTAAGCCAAGATCCCTCCAAGAAGGCGATCTTGTGCTCCGGCTGATCCAGCGAACAGCCGGCCAGCACAAGCTCTCGGCCCCTTGGGAAGGCCCCTTCGTCATCAGCAAGGCCCTAGGCAACGACTCCTACTACCTGATCGACGCACAGAAGCCGAAGGCACGCAAGAGAGATGATTCCGGCAAGGAGTCGGAACGACCATGGAAC